>NC_056746.1:742237604-742240104 GCF_019279795.1 Protopterus annectens | reverse complement strand
AGACCTGGGCACTCAGGTTGATAACACTGTTGCATTCAGCCATCAAGTAGCAACAGTGGTCAGAATTGTCTTGTACATGGTTCACCATATAGGTAAAGGGAGTGCATACAGAAAAAAGGTAGACCTTAGCTCTGTATAGTCCTCAGTTAGTACAACAATAATTTAGTACCATGGCTCATTTGGTATGTACCTATCCAGACATCTGCAGCAACTGGAAAGGCCATAGTAATAACCGCAAAGGTAATCCATGGCTTCCAATACCTGTTCCATGCAGACAGCCTCAAATCAGTAGTGCCCCACTTGGTACTGGACAGGTTGTCCACAGGTGGCCTGTGGCACATCCAGATGGCAATGTTGTCCCAGTCCTTCAACAGATGGGCCATATGTGTGAGTCTAACTCTTTGCACATTAACAGCAGACCTGAATCTGATATGCTACATCAACAACACCTGCTGGAGAGACAGGTTTGTCACCCAGAGGCTGCCCTGTCTCAGGAATGCACTTCCCAGACATGTCAAACAGAATACCATGCAGACCCTTATCAAGTGCAGCCGTGATGAGTGGATGCGAAACAGGCAACCACAAAACCAAAGACTCAACTGAATAAATGCAACAAATTTTCAAAAATAAATTTAGTCTTGAGGCGAAACTGCAACCGCTAAGATTTTATTAAAATTAACGCCAGTAATGACCATTTAAAATGTTTTCGTCTGAGAAAATCCCTGACTTCATCAGATACACAGATAAAAACTCAAAGACTGTTTAAATGCTAGTCAAAAGGTACATTAATTGAATAAACTAATAGGCAATTAGTATTTAAAGCACTAATTTCTAATAAAAACATTTGTATTATTTACTCCTTTAACTGCAGTCCATTCCTAGACAATATATAATATATCTGGCAAAAAATACTTAATATATAACTTAATATTTAAAACATAAAAAGTATATATGTGATACTAAACTAAAACATTTTTATATGTATATATGTATCTTATACACAAATTACCATAACTGTAACACTGACATTTATATACACTTTCACAGTTTTGCTGCTCTTAACTTGAGCAGTGGCACAATAGATATATTGTCATTTAAACCTGGTGTTCTGTTAGCTTCCAATATGATTTGCCAATAAGCCTCCCGATACTCTAGTTTTGTTTCCCAAGGGCCACTCCTGGCTTCCCTGGGCAAAATTTCCAAAACAAAAAACACAAACTTGGCTTGATTGCACACCAAAGTATGCCTATACAGAGCATTTTTGGAGTTTTGTTTTTGAATTTTAAACAAGTGTTTGTATATTCTACGTTTCAAATGTCTTTCTGTTTCCTGACGTAGAACCCATCACACATCTGACACATAGCAATATATATTAGCCCGTGTGTTACAATTAGAATAAGAGGATGCTGTTATCCACCTATTTCTAGCTGAAATAAATACTTTGTGAGTATGGGAAATATTCTTGCATTGTGTACAGGCCCCACATTTGTATGTGCCTCTACGTTGATTAGAAAATACATTGAAACACCCTCCCTGTTCCAATAATTTTTTAATATTACTGCCCTTACGAAAAACAGTTTTCACTGATTTCTCTTTTAGGTTAGGGAGGTCAGTAAAATCACAAAAACTTCCCCCATTCTTTTTCCACTATGTTTTTAATAACTCCAGAATTGACACTATAGTCTGTAATGAAGGCGCTATTAAATCCTACTGGTGAATTTTGAACACTACTAGAAACCGTGGAAAGATATATATTTCCTGTGCCCAAGATAGGTTTATATTTATTATTCCTTCCATCCCTCACTTCATTACTTATATTAGTAATAAAATCTTCTGGATACCCTCTCTGTTGAAACATCAAAGTAAATTTTTGACATTCTAGATTGTAGTCATTGTCATCAGAGGTCATTCGGGACGCCCAAACAAATTGCCCCTTGACTATACCTTTCTTCTGGTATATGGGATGGGAACTAGTATATTGAATGTAGGTGCTGGAAAAGGTAGGTTTCCTGTGAATAGTAGATTTGAAACCTGTTTCATCTACATTTAAGGACACATCCAAATAATTAACCTGCTGTGTTGTAATCTGATGTGTAAAGGTCAAGAAACTAGTACTTTGATTCAAATGACTCATGAAATCCTATAACTGTCCTTGGGTACCTATCCAAAAAATGCAGATATCGTCCAAAAATCTAGTGTATAGGCTCCAATATTTACAATATTCATTGTTAAAGACATATTTCTTCTCCCATACAGAAAGGACGATATCTGCATAGGTGGGGGCACAATTGGCCCCCATAGCAACTCCAGTTATTTGTTTGAAATATTCCCCAGAAAAATACAAAAAATGATTATGTAAAACAAGATCGGCTAGTTCTATAATAAGAAATATTTCATTATCACTAACCCTATTTCTGAGTGCTTCCTCCAACCAGGCTAAACCTGTTTCATGAGGTATAACAGAAAAAAGATCAACTACATCTATAGTAAGGAATTTCAA
>NC_056746.1:742170104-742232604 GCF_019279795.1 Protopterus annectens | reverse complement strand
TATGGACTGCCTAACTGTATTAGGATTTGGGTCTGTACCCTGATCCTGGGTTACTTGAATGACGTACCCATTCCAGCACACAAATGGCCTGACAGCCATCAACACTGGAATTTCAACCACCTCAGGTGTGTTGGAGTTGATATTACACAAAATGGGTTACCACTGAAGCATCCCTACAGTGCCATCCTCTGTGGTAAAGCAACCATCATGCAGGCAGTCATGTTGGCAGTCAGCATCGCCCACAATCCTCATCTAGCTAGGGTCAGACATACATACACATCCTACGTGGAATACAGGCTTCTGTGGGGTAGTACACACAGCTTCACAACCCCATCCCCTCTGTAGGAACTGGCACCAATATCCACACGTACACACAAGTGCGATACGTGCATTTGTATAGATGCATGGGTCAGGTATACCAGGCATTCTCTGCAAGGATACGTACACCTGTCTGGTGGGCATCTGCAGGAAATAGTATCTATAACAGGGATGACATATCGCCGTCTGAGATAAAGTAGGAGCAGGTGCCCATTTTGGAACAATAGCTCTTTAGTGTGAACAAGCAAATGGGATCACTCCTGGAAACCTGCATAGCAAACACAGAGCCCATATTGCTGACATCCACTACAGACAATTATCTTCCTTTCTGCACAGATGTCTGCAACATCAGAGGAAGCACTTGAATCTGGTCACTTGTGGTGGACAAGGATACCAACTATACCTGTGCTGTGGATCTAGTATACTGGATGCCTGACAGAGTCAGTGTAGGTTTCACCCCCTGTCCCCCCATCAGTACATCAGGATGTCCCCAGTACCTGCCCCCTTCTCCTATATGAAGGGAACAGGTCACCGCTGCCTTGTGAAAGTCATGCTATACAGCCACCATGGGAGCCTATCACATCACAGGATGCATCGTACATGACCCCAAGCATGACCTTGTAACACCATAAGGCACTGTATTCAAAGGAGGCCTGACTACTGCCTTTGTCCCGGCTGTGTGAAGGACAACCACTGTCATCCCTTTACACTAACGTGGGGCGTCCACCAATCTGTTACATTATAGACCCATCAACCTTACTATGCTGATCTGCAAAGCCAAAGCACAGTTTATAATAAACTTCATTAACATGAACATTGGCAAGCTCCACACACTCCATCACAGACAGTTAGGCTTTGTCAAGGAGGGTATCGTGTCTGTTACACTAGCTTGACCTGTTTGACACAGTCAACAAAGCCATGCAGGGGGGTGACTGCACAGTGCCTACCATGACCTGGACAAGGACTTTGGCAGTATATCCCACTTGGCCATAATTGATATATGCTTCCAAGTATGCATCATACCATGTTACCAGAGGGGTAGCACACTGGTGCATTGACACAACCCACCTAATCAACATAGGGGAATCCACCTCAAATGGTTGACCCATAACTAGTGGCATAACCTGGTATTCTGTGTTTGGGCCTGTGTTATGTTTAATGTACACTTCTGAGGTGCAGGGCATAGCCATTGGGCTATGGCCGACCATGTTTGCAGATGACTGCATGCTGTGCACTGTCACTGGATTCCCTAGTGATGTGGACATCTGCCTAGGAAGTTCTCATGCAGAAACATGACTGGTGCCAGAAACATGGCCTCAGGATGTATACCAGGATATGCAGTGTAAACCCCTTTGCAGAGAGTGACGTCCCCATATATTATCATAGTACTAACAACATCCTAGGCAAGCAATCAGTAGTGAAGGATCTGTGCACACAGGTTGATGGCAGCATGACATTTCACCACTATATTGCTTCTTTTGTAAGGTAAACCTTCTACATGGCCCACCTCATACATAAGGGTACATCATCCAGGGACATGGGGTTATAACATCTCTGTATTCCACCAAATAAGGCCCATTGTTGAGTATAAAGCACTGTTCATCATTCACCTCACACAACACATGCAGCAGCTGGGGACATCATAGAGGTTCCCCACCAGGGAATACCAGGGCCTGAAAAATCTCCATACACTGATAGGCTATAAGCCCATCCCTCTACCCAGTTTCATACATACTCCTCAGAGATGACCTCTGTCTGGCATACAAAGCAATCATGGACTCCACATTGTTGGGACTGCTGCACATATGCAACTGAAGCTCCACTCTATTAATCCACACACACATGCCCTCAACCTGGTGTGTGACATCAGCTGGGCTTGTTGGCAGCTCAGATGTGTCTCCCATACACTCACCCTGCTGTGGAATGGACGCCCTGTCCACATCAGGCAGGGTAGCTATTTACACCTTTGCAAGTGGAACCTGGTTAACTGGATAGTTAACAGCACATACACTGTTGGGATATCATCTGTGTCCCTGCTGGACTGAGGCATCAGGTGCTGCCTTGAATGCACATGGGCTAACATTTGGGCTAAGCTTATGGGGGCTCAGGGCCCATAGCTTAGTAACCTCATATGATATTAAGTATACCAGTTATGGCCTATGTGCTGTGACAGATTGTGTTGTTATGTGTCCACACCCATCACTACCATCTACAGTGGTGTGTCCCCTATGCTCAACATTACAGCAGCATGTCATACAGCTACCATCCGACAAACATGTGAGTGGTACTACAAGTGTATGTGGAGATTCCAGCAATATCTGTGCTACATAATAACTGAGAGCAGTGCAAATGTGGTGTAGGGATTCCTCCTCTTAGTTGTCCGACATCTGCAGTACACAGATGTTTGCAGAATGTGTACATGTGCCTGATATATGTGGACCCCCTGCCAGACAAATGTAGATGTCTGGAAACCAGTTGGACAATATGTAATGGTTGTCTCCTGACTGGGGAATGCGTCTGTGACATGGCAGACCCCTCAGAACACAGTAATGGTTCATTAATATCCGGTGCTGTATTAATTCCCTTACATTGTATGCTCAATATGTACATACTATTGCTGAGGCGGAGCCTGTCCCCCCCACTACTACTGCCTATAACCTGCTGTCCTGCTACAGGGGGTCACCAGGTATGCTAACCATAGCTGTCAGGCAATGAGATACAGGTGTGGAGTACATCAGGAACAGTCAGGGACACCTCGACCATGGTTGAACTATGCCTGTATGACATTCACAGACTGAGAGGTGCTTACTGACAGTGCATAATGTGAAATGCCAGCTGTATCCACCTGTAGTTACTGTCATTATTGTACAACAGACAATCCAGTAGCATTTATACTTGAGCTGACCATTGCTGGGGGGACTCAAGGGCCAGAGCTGTGATCTATGTCACTGCAGACAGAGCCAGCAGGGAAGACTGTAGGTGCTTGACAGCTGATTAACAGAAAATGTCATTATAAGATATGTTGCTGAGACCTACTGTTGGAATTCCTATTTCCCATGATTGCATCCCCCCATCTGCATTTCATTACATAGGGCATTCTATGATACACCTGGTATACTGATGTACTCCTTTGTGAGCAGAAATACAGTGGTAGTTGACTTAGATAAGCAGAGTCTGTCTTCATGAAGAAAGTCACAGACCTGCTTACCATAGGCAGCAACTTGCCTTTTGTAGGTAATGCTCATGAACAGATTATTGCCTGTGCACTAATTTGTAACTCACACTCGCTAATAGCATCCAGAACAGCTGAGTTGCATTTTCATTAGCCAGTGGCATGGCAAAACATTGCTATAATTAAGGCCTTCATGTAGGCCTTGGCCCTTTTCCTGGCCTGTGAGGAGGACATTATCGAGGTGTGGGAGCTACAGCATCAGTGAGGGTCAGTAGAAATACTGTCCATTGTTTGGATTGATGTGATATGTCCACATTTTCCATGGTATGTTTGCCCATGGTTAACAGACTTTCTGATTCTGTGGCAGTTTACTGTTTAACAATGTGTGTTGGAGTCATTGAGGCGACAGGCAGATGTGAGTGCCATAAATCATTTTTATCTGAATGTGCATGCTGCTGCAGTTGATACTGGTGTATCAGCTGTGTATGTTTGTAGGGGGAGACTGTGATACATGTCCCTGTCACCTGAACATCCCCCCAACCCTTTATGTATGGCTGTTGTGTGGATGCCCTGTTCTAGGTGTTTGGGAGGTATGTTAGGTCTGTAGCAGGGAGATGAACATACTGCTGCATATGTAGCAGGCTGCAGCTTCTGCATTCTGGTCAGGAGTCATACTGGGAATTGTGAAGACACTGGGGGACAGCAAGCTGTATATGTGAGTGAGAGAGCAGTGTCAACTCTGTTGTCACAACATAGTCAGGGTGAGGGTACCCATAACAGCCCAGGTAAGGCATGTGCCTCTGGTACATATGTTAAGTAATAGTGCCATCCAGAGAGTGGTAGGTGGCATTTAGGACACGTATTTATATCTGCAACACATGTCCCACCCTACAGGCCTTTGACGTGTTGCTGTGGGTGGCAGTGACTGCGATAGCAGCAGCCAGTTCTGCTGGACATTGCAGGCCTGAGTTATTTCTATGTTGTATTGACAAGCATGTAGTTGTGCAACAGACTGGACTGTGGGCCAGGACTGTGGGTGTCCAGATGTTATACATGCTAGGAATGTCACAGATAGAGCTACTGAGTCATTATTATGGCAGGTGTAGTTGCAAGACATATGTGCATGCATACAGTGTGTTACACATGATTGGCATGAACATGTTTGTTTAGATGGGTTTGATGTGTGAAACTGACCTGTCTGTCCTGATTTTGTAACCTCAATCTGCAATGAATTGCCAGTACTTCAACACATAGAACAGGTTATATGACAACCACGCCATAAGTAGGTGGCACAACTGTGGATATTCTGCAACAGTCTGTGCAGTTGTCAGCTCAAACTGATATTGTAGGCCTCACGTACTTCCATCAACATGTATTTGGCTGTGTACTGATTCAGTATCTGCATCAGAGGCCCAAGTATGCTGTCATTTATCCCATTATATGTAGAAGTAGTGTGTCAGTGGGAATCAGGATATCTTTGTAAAAGCACCAGTTTTTTTTCAGAGTTGAGTAGCCTAGTAGGCTAATGCACTATGCTATAGTTGACAGGGTGCTAGGTTCACTACTTTGCAGGGGTGTGTGTTTTTGCAGATGTGACATCAGTGTAATGCATGATATATTTATAGAAACACCAGTTTTCTCCAAAGCTGAGTTGGCCTAGTAGCATAATGCACTCTGCTGTAGTTGACATGGTTCTGGATTCCATACTTGGCAGGGGTGTATATTTTTGTTAGTGTAACATCACTGTAATGCATGATATATTTATAGAAACAGCAGCTGGTCTCAATAGCTGAGTTGGCCTAGTGGGATAATAAACTATGCTGTAGTTCAAAGGGTCCTGGGTTTGAGCCTTGGCAGGGGTTATTATTTTACTGATGTGTATAAAAAAAACAGTGTCAGAATCAGATAAGGTGATTAAACCACTTTTAAGTGGGTTTGCATGACGAGTCACGATGCCAAGAAGCTCTTTGCCCCACTTAAACCAAAAAAAAGAAAAGAAAAAAAGGGGTGATAGGAAAGTAGTGAAATGGGGGCAAACAGGGGAAAAAACAATACGAAGGGCAGGTAGGGATGTGCAGGATGAGTGTAGGAAAGGACCATAGCTCTCCATTTCTTGCACTGCAAGAGCTGTACATATTGTGACAATTTGGAATTTGGAGCCACACATCCCACAAGGAGGGGTGTGGGTGACATAACTTTGTTGATTAATTGCTGGGATGACTGATTGATGGCAGTGTATGTGAGGGCAAAATGGAGAGCTATGTATGGGGTGATTTTTTTTGCAGGACAGATGGTCCCCTTTTTTTAAGGAGGAAGTAGAATGTTGGGAAAGGGTTGTAGGTACATTTGGGGAGGTAAGTTGGGTAGAAGAGGTTGTGTTAGCAGACAGACAAGACTGGACAGGAGCGATGTATGACACATGAAGGGGTAAACACCTTGGATGGGGAGGGTGTTTGGGAATCAAAGGACCAAGTGCCCCCAGATGTCAACAGTGGAACTGAGCTCCCCATCCATGGGCAGTCACCACTGCTCCTTCATGGCCCTGAAGGTGGCTGTGCTGGGGGCTGGGCACCAGGGCTGGCGGGTCCCTCCAGGTGCACCAGTTTGCCCTCGATCTGGTGTAGTTGATCCTCCAAATTGCACTGGATAACCCTGTGCACCATTCCTGGAAACTGTTGATGGGTGACCAGTCCCTCTCCCACCCACAACTGGGGGGATGGGCCCCATCACCTGAGGCAGTTCCACCCATGGTGGTGCAGGACCAGAAGAGAGGGCAACTCCAGGGTGAGTCCCAGATGTGCTGGGACCAAGTGCCTCAGCCAGATGAGGTGGGATAGGTAGCTCCGCTGTTATCGGCCTACCCAGTCATGCTATGGTGTTCAGATTTGTCAAAGTGCATTGGTTAGTCATGAACAGAACATTTCACCATTAGTTATAACAGCATACATGGGAGTTTCAATTAATCCAGAACAATAGAATTGCATAGCATACAGAACACAAGCATAAATGGAATAACAGTCATTACTGTAACAGCATGCCAGTAACAGTTACTGGAAAAGGCCAACAACATTGGTATTTCAACAAGGTATGTTAGTATGCAACCATTGTAATACGTAACCAATAATACAGCACAAGGCCCAAAATTAGGTTTTGAGAACAACATATGTGTAAATGGAACCATACTCGTAGTATAAGAATAATAAGTTGTGATGCAGATAAGGGGTGGGGGTAGAGAAAGACATTTCATTACCAACTGTATAGGCTATATTTTTTACAACAACACTGCTCAATACTCTACAGGTCTGCCCTTGGTTTATGTCTACACATGCCCTATAGCTTCTGTAGCACATACATACATCTCAAGCAATCCACATGGGATGGTATGGACCAAGCTGAAACACTTACAGGTGCATAACTACAGGGGACTATTACATGTCAGGGGAACATATATGACTACCAAGGTGTACTCTGCACTGATGTTGTGTGAGTGTGCTACTGGCGTACTTCAGCTGGGTTTATGTCTGTGTCCAAGGGTTTCGGCAGCAGTGATCACTATCTGTGATAGTGTGACACTTGAGAAACATGTATCATGCACAGTGCAGAGTTTATACTTATTCTGTTGTCATTGGCAGGCATGGGGTTAGACTATCAGCAGACTTTCACAGATGCACCAGGCATACAGCCGTACCAACAATAGAACATTTAATTTGTCTTATTAACTTGGAATAGTGCTGTACTTCATATTGTTTTATTTAATGGAGTCTTACCTTGCTGAGCAATGCTGTTTACACACTAGTACATCTGGACACAGATATTAGTATACCCTTCATACAGCTGCTAGAGACATTTATTTACCAATAAGTCCTGTGGGGAGAATATCTGTTAACAATACATAACTGCTTCTATAAATAGTCAGTACTACTTCTCTGTTACTATAAATATATCTTAGTACCTGTCCCTGCATTCATACCCCGGTCTGTGTGGCAAAATGAACAACATATATATTGCTTATCACACTGAGCTACTGGGCCACTGCTGTGTGATGACTGATATGTACCTAAAAGTCACTTGATGACAAAGTCTGACCTGGCAATATAGGTAGAGTGTCACACAAGACTGCAGTGACAGTTGAGCATACTTGCATGAGATTCATGCATGACAGAGATAGTAGATGACCAGTGTATTAATACATGGAATGCAGGTGTACACAATTAACCCCTAGTGGATACGAATATGTGTGAGCTGTGCAGACCATATCAGAATGCTGGGTTGCCTACCTGACCCATATACATTTACAGATGGTATATTTGCAGTCTACAGCTATTAAAGTTTTATACTTGCCTGCATCCACGTACCTACATTTAGAGATGTATATAGCTGAAATGCAAAGGTTAACACAAGACAATCCTGGGAGAAACACACTATAATACTTTAGACAGTACTACTCTAGGTTCAGATCTTAGTGCAGAACAAATATCATATTGCATTATATCTTGTAGTACAGCTCCACATCTACGCTTTAGCATAAGTTATTTATTGGCCAACCTTCGATCATTTTATGGTGTTATACCCATGTTTACTTCACAGCACCTGTAATATTCAATTTCTTGAACAACAGCCCAGAATACACACAATTGGCAGAACATAGATTTATTGAGGGTGACATGACACAGTGATTGGCATACGGCTGACAATCTTTATTGTTCTACACTTTAAATAATGCAGGCATTGGAAGACATCTATTATTACTATCTATGCAGTACTACTTTTATTTTTTCACAATTCTGACTGCAGTTGTACTGTATTTCCTGTAGATTAGGAATGCAGTTCATTTATTCCCTTCACATTTTTAATGCTGGTGTGCTTTATTACCAGAACATATATTATTAATACAGTATACACATGTAATTCCCAAACATTATTAATGCTGTATTAACTTTCTTTCCATAACAGTAGCGTCTTTCATGCTTTCATCTATATTGAACTGTACCTGGCAATACTCACTTATATTTGTCCAAGTCTATGAGTACATTCATTGCAGTACACTCACAACAGACTGTACTTATTGGCAGTTACTACTGTATTCTTTGTTAATTAGATTAATATATATATTGGAAGATATATCTGTACTCACCACACTCTTGGGGCATCCTGGCCAGGTGCCCTGCATGGGCCTCCAGGTTGCAAGCCCTCTCCTCTGCAGCTGTGGGGGAAAACACACCATTATGTGTACCTGTCTTATGGTGATATTCATACTAGAATTTGTTAAATCAATGGTTCCTATACTTACAAACTTCTAGGGCATTTCGGTACTAAGTGTCTTGGATCCATTGGGCCAAGAGGCCCCCCCCCATGATTCAGGTCATCATAATGATGATGCACCTGCTCACCAGTGTGGGGGATACCATTTGCAGTGGTGAGGTCACATGCCAGCCGGTCCCAGGCCTCTGACTTGTATTTGGAGCCCTGGTACTGGCCCTGCATCAACCGGTTGCCATGGTCTTTCACAAGGAGCCCAACCATGACCATGGACTCCAACATGCCCCAGCACTGCACCTGGAAGTGTGCACTCTCTCCAACTCCAGCCATAGTTCCTGCAGTGATCAAACTGCAACAGGTTCTGGCTGTATTCCTGCCTGTTCAGCTTAAATAACGGTGTTTTCTCACCTTTTTCTGCCATTGGACATTTTTTTAAAATGCTAAGCAAAGCTTAGCACCTTGCAAATCTGCTAAGCTTAGCTGAGCAGTGCTTAAAATGGTAATGCTTAGCAATGCTTAATGGTGCACAAACAAGCTTAACTGAGCTGAGGACTGCTTAAACTCGGACTGCTTAGCAGTGCACAAACCAGCTAAGCAGAGTTGCAGATTGCTATGTACTGCTAAATTGGGTCCTGTTTAAGCAGAGCTTAGCTACGGGAAAATCAGATTTTTCTAAAAAAAATGATTGAAAGTAATTGTTGTTTAATGATTCTTTATTATTATGTGTATCTATTTTACTTTAATATCTCCTAAACTTATGCATTTAACTATGTTATCTTGGAGTGTGTCCAGCTGGACTAACCTGTTTAACAAACGTCTTTGTATACGTAATAAAAAAATATTTTTATATTATATGTAAAAAATGAATGGCCTGTATTCGAACCATGCACCTACTGCACACAAGGTCATGACTTTTCAGCTACCGAGGATATGGTAATTACAGCTATACATTTTTATATAGCTCTCAGTTACATTTAAGTACTGCTGGGAACCACACTGTGCCTTGCAATCCCACTTATCTATGCTTAAACTTGACCATTCCAAAATAATTAAATGCATCTGATTTCTATTTTTAGATGTCTGCAAGTATCTATTGTTAAGTGCGGCACCCCGCAAACTCACACAAAAAAATATTTAAACATGTTTTACTTTATTATTTAAGTGCCATCTGGCACTTTCACAGTGCAGAGGGTGTGTTACTCATATGCGGACACTGTAATGCACTCCCTACACTGATTCTGTAACTGTGTTACACGGCTCTCTCTCAGCAGTGTGCCTTCATTAATATGCAAAGTGCGCTGCCGAGGGGGAGCTGCAGACATGGTCACAGTACACTCCATGTAGGACTTACACTATTCCTACATGGAGTTTATTAAATTTGGGTGATTGTCTCCTTCCTTTTTGTTGTATTCCATATATCTTACTATTATTTCTTCTAGATCTACTTTCTAGGTCTTATAGTTTTTTCCATAAGCAAGTATTTTGTTTTAACACAAACTCTGTGTGATTCTCACTCTCTGCCATTCTGCTATCTGGGTCATTTAATGTGCCTTCTATTATGATCCCTTTTAACATTTCTGTTTGTTTCTTGGAATCTTCTTTTATATTGCCCATTTTGATATCAAGTTTATCAAATTTAACAGAAAAGCTACTGGATACTGCCCATTATAGATTGTAGTTCCTTTTTCACCAAGTTGTCTTGAGAGTGAGTGACTCTTTCTGTCACAGCAGTCCATCAAACTTCTGACAGGAAAATATAAAAGAAAAAACACAAAAACTTGATTTTCTTTGAAATAGTTGTCCAGGTTTGTTTAAAAAGTTTTTATAATAAAATCCTGTCAGAAAAAGGAAGATTAAGCAGAGGTAAGATTTTGTGCTGTTAGCAGTTTGCCATCTTGGCCACGCTCCCTATTCAAATATATTTCCATGACTATGCAAGGCAAACACCATTTTAAAGTTTATTTGGCTTACTAACAAGTCCAGTAACACAGGATTGCTTTCTGTAGAAATCTACCTCAAGTAGACCTTTCCTTTTCTTTCCTATGGTAACTCAAAATAAAATGTATCTGTGTTACTTTTACCTTGTTTATTTTCATTCCTGTTGCTTAGAGTCTACCTTCACTTGGATTTTTGTTACTTTGTACAAGGAGAAGTAGGCTCATTCTGCTTATTCCACTATTAATGATTGTTCTGTTCTAATAGTCCTCACTCACCCTATTTATTCCCTTTGCTTCTGTGCAAACAGTTCTTGTATGTCTCTGTGCATATTGTTGTTCAGTAATGATGTTTTTTTTTCAGTTTCCATACTGAAATTTCCTACAGTTACAGATTTAGAATTCCCATTCAGCTCCTGTTTGGATGCTATACTGACATCTCTTAACATTTTACAATGCAGTATGCGCTATCATGCAGACAGATTCCATTCTACTAGCTAAACTAAATCTGGCTCTTCATTTAATTTCTTACTTCATCTATCTTTTCTAGCACTCTTTACTAATCTGATGCATCGAATCATTTCTCCTTACATAGAATGCATGTATTTTCACATACCAGGAATCTAACCAGAGTTTTGCTCATAGTTACCTTGACTCTCAGCGTAGCACTGCATCCTTCTTTTTTCAAATTTCTCTACATTGCTCTGCTTCTATTTCAGGTGAATCAACAGAATTCCTTTGTTGTCTTTCTTCTCTAAGTTTCTTTCCTGCTACATCAGGATGAATGTATACCATCTATCACTTACTTTTCCTATGTCCCTTTGAAAAGAACATTTCAGAACGTATTTCATCTACCACTGTTCCTGTGTCATTGCTTATAATTACCTGCTGTCAAAGAGTTCTGAGTTTTCTGTCTTGTACTGACAGAAGTGGGTGTAGAACTCTGGTCAGATATTACACCTCCCTTCTTAATTGCATTAATGCATCTTCTCCTACTGGTAGATCTTCACTCTTAACACTCACCTTTTTCTTACAATTAGACTTGTAACTTAAAAGAAAGTTCAGATCTGCACTGCCCAGTTTGTACATTGTGTTACATCTTTAACTGACTTCCTTATAATATACTGTGTCAGTAAATGACTCCTCCTCTGTTGTTTCTCTGCCCTGCAATTCTTTCAGGCTACAGTGATTCCTCTGTTCTCTACCCTGTAACACCATTAGGCTGTGATAAAAGTGTTCTTCTCTGCTCTGTAGCACTTTCATGCAGCTGTGTCTTGGTGTGTGGATCTTTCCCTTCAAATGATATCCAACCTTCCAAATCTTTAACCAAAAGAAGGTTCAAGTTGCTTTAGTTCGCATTATTTTTCCAAGAAATTTAACCAGTAATTTTTTTCTACTTCCCTTTCAATATTATCAGGTGTACCTTCTATTGAATTAGACTGTTTCCCTGTTTTACTTACTGCACTGAAACTCCAAGTGGATATTTTAAATGTATTAAACTATCTCCCCAGCTCTTCTTAGTTGAGAGAGCAGTTGTTTTAAATATATCACATTATTTCTCATTTCATTCATTACTAGTGAGTATTTGCCATAATATCTCTTATGGATCCAACCGTGTGTCTTTAGAGTTGACCTCATCCCTTGTGATAAGTTCAGGCACTTCTGAGATATCTGCTGGTCTGTTTCCTTTCTTAGTAAGAGGCTTTACTTAATGTCCCTCGCTTTGATATAAGTGTGTGGAACTACCTGTATGCTAACTTGCACAAGGGATTCTTGTTTTCTCCTTCCCCTGATTCCAATAGATTTGTAAATAAGGGAAAAAGCTTTCATATTACTATATAATATACTAAGTCAAAAACTACAGCAATGGGTCTTATTACATTAATACAATGTTTTGTATATCAGCATAATACAAACTAAGCCAGTGGGTTTTTTCATCATTAAAAAGACATTTCACATGTCATCTTTCCTTGGGAAGGTTTGTTATTCTTTGTATCAGGTAAGGTTTTAAAATATACCCTTGGCACACTTCTAATCCAGTACCCTCTTTTGTTAGGTATCACACAATGTAATTCACTAGATAAAGATTCATTAGGCATCTTGTACTTACTTTCTCTATATATGGTTGCACAGCTCATTGACTGATTCAAAACAAAATGTTTGACTTTTGTTTTATATAAGCATTATTAATCCACAAAACTTTCAGTCTTTTGTGTCATGTTTTATAGTTCCCAAACAATTAATACTCCAGACTTGGTTGCCACAGTTGTACATTCATATTAAAATAATTAGTGACAGAAATTTAAACAATTAAATTGCCACATTAATAGGATTGCTTTCTATCCACAGAAAAAAAAAGAATGAAGAAAAAAAATATCAGCACTGATTTTTTCAGGAATACTTCACCACTACAGCTACAAGTTTTCCTACTTATCTTTGGGGAACTAGTATTCTCTCAGCAGCAACAGGTTGGACACTTCAGACATGAGTTTGTACCTGAAAGACCTACAGTCTCCACCAGTGAAGGATTTCCATTCACTGGAGACATGACACACACATACAACATACACAAATGTAATTGTTAAATCATAATAATAACTCACTTGCTTCTAAAAAAGACAGAAGTAGACAGTACCATGAAAATTGTTCAAGTTCACCAGTCCATAAAATATATCTCATGATATATGCAGTTCTTTTTCTAGACCCCACTCCAAGTTTAGTTACATGCAATGTACACATCAAATCTAGGCCTTCCTCCTAGGCTTCATTCTAGTTCACAGCCAGGCTTTAGCCCTTTCACTTAGACTTTACTGTCAACTACATAATTCTGTAGGCCTTTCTCCTAGGCATCACTGTCAGTTCCAAACATTAAGCACAGTCCACCATTAATGCCAGAGACTAGCCCCAAGTGAGATCTCTCTCAGTTTGTGCTTCCAGATCTTCCCTTTACCACAATACACTGCCTCTCCAGTGAGGAAATAACTTACAGATTTAAGCCTCCCAGACTGCACTCTTTTATACTGAAGTAGAATCCAAATGATTTATTGCTTACCTGTGGGAACCACTTCAAAATATTTCCAGTCTCCACATTGCCCAGCACCTAAAAATGCGCATGAATGCATGTACTTTTTTTCAATATGACACAAAATCAGAATATTTTCAGTAATGTATACATTTTTATGGACTGATGTTTATCTCATTTAGAAATTGTTTTCAGTTTCTACATTTTATTATCTCTTATTACTTAGTTAAAGCTTTTTTGTTTTACTTTTTGCCATCCTGAATTTACTTGTTCATTTGTCTTAGCTTTACCAGAGAAGTCCAAATGGGTAATATCCATTTTCAGTGGAGACCTGGGGAGAAAAGCTCCATTTGTTTATATTGCATCATAGTAAGTTCTAGATAAATACAGAGTAGTTACATTTCTGTTTACATTTATGCACAAACAGTAGTTACACTTATACATTCTAATATCTTTAAGAGGTAGAAGTTACTGAAGAGAAAGCCCATGAGCAACTTAGTGGATTGTACAGGCAGCATTTATGTATAAAAATTATTGTGTTATTCAAATGAGAGGTTGAGAGCACTCTGTTTAAGGAGAATATCTGGAGAATATTGTATGGTGAGCACAAAGTCTTAACCTAGTGATGAGCATGTGCAGAACCAGGATTGGTTAAGATGTTGTTTAAGCAGTGGTTTAAAACTATTAAGTTTGTTGGAGAGTTTTATTTGTGTGGGGATAATATTCCAGAGTTTAGCAATGTATTGGGAATATCAGAACTGAATCACCTCTTGTCCATTATGTTTATATAGTCCATACATTTTTTTTAATTATTTAATTAAATTAATTAATTAAATACAATTTAATACATCAGTGTTAGACCTTATGAGTGAATCACAACTACCCCCTCTCATATCCCTACCCCATATATGCTATAGGTTTTTATTTTATGAAATGATCGTTTAATCCTGGTAGGGATGCTTCCAAATTCTTCACTTAGTTTCCAACTCCCTAGGGTTCACTTTGGCTATGTCCACAATACCAAAGTGTTTATCAAAGTCCCTAGTCTATCTTCAAGTTTCAAAGTAGTTGCTGGAAAAATGTACCTACACTGTTTACATGTCCCCATCTGGTTGTTTCTTTTTATCCTCCTCCTCAGTCTTATTGTTTTTATTTTTTTTTGTCCATTTTAATATATTCCAGTATTTACCAATTATTTTCCTTACATTTAGTCCAAGGTGTATGTTGGGGAATATACATGCTCTAGTATAATCAAACTCAATAACCAGGTCTTCATACTCAGATGTCATCCCATTGCCCCTTGATGATACTTTTTTTTGTGTGTAATGATGTGAACTGGTATATATTATATCCATTACTGAAACTTTCTTTTCTTATTTATTTATTTTTTCTTTTTCCCATTTTCCAATCATCTAAAACCTGTAGTAACATGTTATCTTACTATACCATTCAGAAGTAAATATATTTTCAACTGTTTGCACATAATATTCACCTTCAAACATTATATAATTTGTTTTGAGTATCAGTTCCATAAATTCCACCCGTTAGTTGTATTTTTGTCCCATGAATTTTTTTCTGATTTTCATACAATTTTCTAATTTAATCAACCCATCATCCGAAATAATGGGTCTAAAAGGGATTGTAGTTTTCTGTCCACTGGTTTGAACTGTTTTGACGCCCATCTTTTCCCCCTGGTTCCCTAAAAACATTTCCATCTAACACTTTATCATGATTTTGCCTCTTATTATAACATCCATCATCAGTGTATTTTTTATCAAATGTATTGCCTTTCTTTCCTACTTTGAAATTGCTATTATTTGAACTGTTTGTCAACTTTTTGGACCCAATTATATTGTGCATTTAAACAATAATCATATTCTTCATATAGTACATCACTAATGTTAGCTTCATTCAATGTATCAAGTTCTTCCAGTAAAATACATATCTTTTATCATTGCATTCTAAAATAAAAACATAAAGGACATGGACAATGTTGGAATCTATACATTTCAAAAATAACTATTTTTTCAAGTTGCACTTTTACATGATTTAAGTGTGTTCATGTGTAGTTCGTTTGTAACAATTCCCATAAAAAAAAAGTTAGAGAAATAAAACTTTTTTAAGCAAATATCTTTCACCATTCCTTCTAGGCGAGAAAATAGAAGGCAATTCCGCCACGAATCCATGCCTGAATGCTGCAACTATAAAATAGAATAGTCAAAAGGCACAGTCCCACTGAAAGAAACCAAAATCTGGTATAACTTTGATAAAAACCTCAGAACTGAATCACCTCTTGTCCATTATGTTTATATAGTCCATACATTTCCAATTATTTAATTAATTAATTAATTAATTAATTGGGTATTACAATTATACATTGTATTAAAGTGCCAGTGTGCCTGTTGATAAAGTGCTTTACATAGTGCTCTTTAAAACATAAAAATACCCTGTCCACATATAATCATTTACATTTCCTCTTGTTTTTAAAAAATAAACTTGTTAATAAAATACAATTCAATACATCAGTGTTAGACCTTATGAGTTGAATCACAACCCTCATATTTTTTAATATTCACAATACCAAAGTGAAACATGTTACAGCCCTTGTTTTCTTCCAAATGTCTCCATAAAGCGTTTGGTGTCCTTTTTCTTAATACAGTAATAATGATCAGTGTTCTGTCTGTCTTCCCTATGTAATAACTGGGACACTTGGAGCATTTAGCCAGATAGACTAGATGGGAAGTTCTACGATTTTATCAAAGTCCCTAGTCTATCTTCAAGTTTCAAAGTAGTTGCTGGAAAAATGTACCTACACTGTTTACATGTCCCACATCTGGTTGTTCCTTTTCTATCCTCCAACTGAGTCTTATTGTCTATTTTCTTTTCCAATTCCATTTTCAAATTAATCTTCTTGTCCATTTTTAATATATTCCAGTATTTACCAATTATTTCCTTTACATTGTTAGTCCAAGGTGTATGTTGGAATATACATGCTCTAGTATAATCAAGGGGTGCATCCACCATTGGTTTTTCGGGTTTTTTGCTTTATTAGGGGACCTTACCCCAACAATGGAATATATTTTCTACCCCATTCTTTCATCACATACCTTGTTGTGTCTTCAACCATCCATTTTGGATATCCCCTTTGTATGAACATGTTCCCTATCCCCTGTAACTCAATAACCAGGTCTTCATACTCAGATGTCATCCTGGTGGCTCTAATGCATTGCCCTTGATGATACTTTTTTCTGTGTAATGGGATGTGAACTGGTATATTCTAAGTATCCATTACTGAAACTTTCTTTCCTATATATTTTAGATTTCACTTTCCCATTTTCCACCGTAATTAGTGTGTCTAAGTAGGGCATAGCTAGTGAATCTACACTGAACGGAATTTAGGTAGGCCATAAATTCTTCCAACTCATCCCGGTCACTTTTCCAAATCAAAAAAACATCATCTAAAAACCTGTAGTAACATGTTATCTTACTATACCATTCAGAAGTAAATATATTTTCAACTTCCCATTCTGTTTGCACATAATATTCACCTTCAAATGTATTGGGAATAGAGCAAATCTCCTGCAATATTATTTGACTTATTTGTGAGTAGTAAGAATCTGTTACTGGAATGGTAGTTCCTTGCTGGTCAGTAGGGCAGTAATAAGTTACGCAGTACAGGGAATTTTTCTGGATGATTAATGAGTTTGTGTTCTGTAGTTAGTTGTGAATATATTAGGTACTTCTGTTGCTCAAGCCAGTTTAATTGCTTTAAGCTATGACAATGGTGGGTCCTATGAGGGGGGATTGGTGGCAAATTTAGCTATTTTATTGTAGCAGGAGGCAAGTTTCTTTCTTTGAGTATTGTTTAAGTTTGTTAACATAGAAGAAGCATATACGAGAGTTGGTAATAAGAAGGTGGTAGCTAGAGTTTTTCTTGCAGTATCTGTAACAAATCCATTGGTCCTATAAAGGCAGTCTAGTTTCTGATATGTAGATTTAATGGTGTGCAGTATATGCTGGTCATATTTGAGATTGTCATCTATTTTAATGTGTAGAAGTTTAGCATGAGTTATAGTTTCAATGACAGTATTATTTGTTGACTTTATGGTAAAACATTGCTTTTGATTTTGGCAACTTTTTGAGATAAAAAGCATTAACTTAATGTTCTTGGGGTTGAGTAGGAGGTTTGATTCTATGAGCCAGATTTCTACAGAGGAGAAGGATTTTGGGATAATGTCTTGGAGCTTATTTATTGTTGAGGCTACACATATTAATGCTGAGTCATCTGCATACTGAAGTAAACTAGCATGGTGAGATGAGATGTGGAGGTGATTAATGAATATATTAAATAGTAGTTGACACAGGATAGAGCTCTGAGGGACACTGTAGTAACTGGTTGAAAGGATTAGTAGATTTTTTGTCATTTAATGGCTTGTTGCATTCTGGATGGGTAACTGTGAAACCATGATAAGGAGGTTTGTGAGGAGAGTCGAATGAGCAGTTGCTGGTGTGAGGCAGTATCAAGGCCTTTGACAAGTCTAAGAACATGGTGGACACAAGCAGGCCATTGTTTCTATGTTGATTTATTATACTGGTAAAATGTCGTAGAGCAGTAGTGGTGCTGTGCTGGGGCCTAAAGCCATGTTGTATTTCTGAGAGCAGGTTATTTGAGGTTAGGTATTACATCAGCTGCATATGGATGCATTTCTCTAATATTTTGGAGAGGGGAGAAAATTGCTATTGGTCTGTAGATATTAAACTCTGTAGACATGCTCCCTTTCTGCAGTGGTATGATAGGATTTTTTCCACAGTGATGGGATGTATCTTTCAGCTATGGACCTATTAATTAGTATGGACACAGGGAAGGCTATGACTGTTGTGACCATTTTTAGGTAGTCTGATGGTAGTTGATCTACAGCTACAAAAGTAGTTTTTAGTTAAAGAGCAACTTTATTATGAGAGAGGTGGGTACTGGACTAAAACTGAAGAGCTGTAGGTGGTCTTGGATGGACAGGGGAAGAAAGTGGGGGGTCAGATATATTAGTGCCTAAGAGAAATAATAATGATTATATAAAGTAGGAATTAATCTGTGTGGGGATAGAGTCTGTCATATTGTTTGTTTTTGGAGAGGGAGTGGTGGACTTGCAGGGTGGAGTAGTTTACATAGTGATGACCTAAAAGTTTTGGGTTGTTTTGTTGTGTGTCTTGTAGGTTGGTATAGTATGTTTGGTTGTCCTGTTTGACATGGACTTTTTCATGGTTTCTAAGATGTTGAAATTGCTGGAAGGCATTTTGAGTTTTATTTTAATATCAGTTTTCCAGGCTTTATCCCTTTTTATCATGAGTTTTTTTGTTTCTTTTGTTAGCCATGGTGCAGGGTTAGATTTTATTCTTGTATTATGAACTAGTGCTAGATTATTTAAGGTCTGTAAGAATACATTATTAAAGTGTTCTACCACAGTATCTAGAGGGATTGTTCTAAGTAGATTCATATTATATTGTTTTAGTGTTTTATTGAAAATATCTTTGCTGAAATCGGTTATATTTCATATTTGATTATAGATAATGGGGGAATGTAATAAAACCTACAGTTTTTTTTTCATGTAGGTATCACACCATGCTGCTAACATGGCCATGACCATTTTTAGATTCAGCAAGCGCTGTGGAGCGGCCCACATGAGTGCACCAACACGGAAACTTCTGTGGCATGCAAATCACCTCATAAGCAGGTGAATCTCATGCAAGTGAGCCAGGTACAGTGATCCAGCAAGCAGATAGGCAGCCCTGCAGTCCCCATGTCAGTGTCTGTAGTGCACATGGAAAAATTCTATATACAGGATTGTAGACAGACAAAAGGGGCTGTAAAATATAGGTAGATAGACAGACATGGCATACCACACACAGACATGAGCAAAACTATCCTCTGTGTGTTCCAAAAGTTACAGTATATATGTTAAAATCATTTTTTTTTTAATAATCTTGACATGTTTGCATGGAGCATTGCAGTGCACAAACTTGCCTTATTAAAAAAGAAAGATGTGGAAAAATCAAATATTAATATCATGAGACAGAAATGTATTACAGGACCCAGTGTGCAGTATCTCCAATGGTGCATTGGTGCTGTTGGTAATGTGATAGGGCTTGGAAGCATGTAGTATCCAGGTTGTGAGCACGGATCCTTATACAAATTAGGTGGAGTTACTGAATAGCATAATGGGGTAATCATGTCCGCAGATCCCCTCTATGTAGGCAGAGAACCATGTTAGTCCCACAGAGGAGGTATCTGACATCAGGAGAGGGTGTGTCCACTAACTTCTGAGCTGATTGGAGCATAACTGCTCCTGTTTGCACAGCGCACCACCATGCTGAGTGTGCAAATTTGGCAGGGGTGTGCACTGACTGCTAAACAGTGTTTACCTATGGGGTGCATGTTTGCTTGGTGTGACGCAGTGCTCAGAATATCTAAAAGGCCAATGATGTATTAATTAGTGTCGATCTTTGCTTAACTTAAACTAGGGCCATTGAATTATGTCAGTGAAATATTAGGCAGGTGCAGTGCATCACAGGTAATGCAGAAGCACCTACAGTAGAGCACTATAAAGTATGCATACACCCTACAATCTCATTTTTCTCCCATACTCTGCACCATTGGAGTACAGACTTGGGCATTTTACCTGGAAAGAATGCTAGGGGCTGCTGTAGGTCTGCTACATTTATATATGTTAGATGCTGAAGTCAATGCTGCTGCTGCTGACAATAGGCCTAGGCAGAGAAGGAGAAGAGTGTTCAGGCCCAAGGTAACCTTCCAGGAGCTATATGAGCTGGAGATTGTTTAGCGCTACAGGGAGAACAGGGACATCCTACAAGAACTCACTGAGCTCTGCCATTCTCAACTCAGGCCCAGAGCTAACAGAGGGGAACCCATCCCAGTGGAAACAAAGGTGTGTGCAGCCCTTAGGATAATAGCCACAAGTACTTTTCAAAGACCAACTGGGGACATGGTGGGGGTCTCACAGGCATCAGCATCTAGGGTACTCCACCAATTCCTGGATGCCATGTTACCACATGCCAGTGAACACATATATTTTCCCCACACCCCTGAAACAAGGACAGCAATATGCAATGCTTCTACTGTGTAGCACACTACCATGAGGTACTGGGTGCCATAGATTGCATTCATGTACATATCAAGGGACCATCCAGTGAGGAGGGAATAGTCTACGTCAACCTCAAGGGGTACCACTCCATCAACTGCCAGGTCACGTGCAATCCCCAGGGCATTATCATGAATGTGTGCTGGCAGCTATCACAACTCCCATATCTGGCACACATCACAGCTGTACCAGATGTTTGCTAGGGGGGACATCTCACACAGCCATTTAGTGGGGGATATTGGCTTCACACTGGAACTGTGGATGATGACACCCATCAGAAATGCACACTCGCACACACACATAGAAGAATGCCATAATGAGGCACACGCATGAACTAGGAACATCATAGAGCATGTTTTTGGGTTGTTGAAGTCACGATTACAGTGCCTCGATATATCTGGTGGAAACCTGCTGTACTTTTCAGCCACATGTGCACATATGTTCACAGTATGTGCCATGCTACACAATATGATCCTGTGGAAACAGCTGAAGCAGGATCAGCAAAGAGAAGGGATACACAGCCCCCACCAGTGCCTAGGTCACCACAGCCACACTAACAGGAGGGCTCAGAGGAGGCGCCCCCGATGATGTCGTGTAGGCAGACATAGACATGCCCAGTATGCCCTGGTATTGTCTAAGAGACAAGGCATAGCACATTCACTGACAACCTAGGGCCCTAGGGACAAACACCTTACTCCTACTCACATACATATATTAAAATAACTGGTGCCAGGCAACCCACACAACCCTTGCCTATTCATGTATTGGCTGTGTACTGCTTGCATTGCACAGTACCAGCCCTGAACTCCAGTTCTGTCAACTGCTGCATTCTCAAGTTAAGTCTCTAACCTACACACTAATCATAAGGATTACTATAATAAGGTATCATATGTATATATCATATGTATGGATCTGCTGCTGTTATGCAAGGCAATATAGTGGCCTATTTGGTCAGTGTTAACATCCACATGGGACAATTAATACTCAGTCCAATAGTATGTGTTCCCTAATTTTCTCTAGGCCTCATGGTTGGAATATTCATGACTTCAGGCACAGAAGATGTTAAACAGTGGGCACACATGATATTTAGACTACTGTCTATGTAAGCTGATCATGTGCTGCTGTTCTCCCACCACCAACACAGCAGTGTACCCATATTACCACTTTAACAGAAAATCAGCTATGGTATATCAGTGGACCCAGCAATCTCAGGGCTGTAACATAGATAGTGCTCACACATTGTATGTCTCTCTTTATGCAGGATAACAATGTCACATGTATGCTGTTGATTGTGTGATGAAGAACCCCTCCCTACCTAGCGACCTGTTTGGCTCAGTGGACTAGGGTAGCTAGCATGGGTGATGGAGTTGATGGTTCTAATCTGGAATTACTCACATCTTTTGCATGTGAGTTAGTAGTATGTTGGTGTTCATAGGTTCATAGGTGTGTACTAGGCTAATGGCTCTAGAGCCTTTACAAGCCTAGCCAATAGGATTACCCTGGCATCATGCCACCCGACCTTAGTTCCCAGTGCCTCTGTCGAATAAAGCCACTGGAGTGATCCCTGGGGTAAATTTTCTATTTCCCATCCACTCATCAAGAGTTCTCTTGAAGAGGGCCAGTGAGGTGTTCTGCTTGACATGTATGAAAAGTCTATTCCATAGCATGGGCAGTCTCTGGGTTATGAATCTGTCCCTCTAGCATGTTCTGTTGATTGTGGTAATGAGGTTGAGGTCTCTGGAGCTTGTGGTGCAGAGGGATTGGGATTTCTTTAGATGCAGCATTTCTAACAGAGCTGGGTCTGACATGGCTTTGTAAGTCAAGCAGAAATCGCCTCTAAGTAGGCGATATGAGACAGAGAATAGTTGGAGTTTTTTGAGTCTGTCCATATAGAACAACTGTTTAAGGCCTAGGATCCTCTTTGTGAGGTACTTTTGCAGCCTCTCCAGTTGTTGTAGGTGTTTGCGAGGTACATGCCAAGTGGGGCATTGTACTCAATGGTTGGCCTAATGAGGGAGGAGTAGAGGGAGACAATGACCACTTTCTTCCTGGATGCAAAACCCTTAGTAATGAGATGTGTCACATAGAAGGACTTTCTGACCACAGTGGCAAAGTGGTGGCCAAAATAGAGGTTGCTGTCAACCTGTGTTCCCAGATCTCTTATAATGCCTTCTGTGTTCAGTGAACTACCATCGATGTGGTAATTCATGGGAACTGGGTTTTTCCCAGAGGGGATGACAACACATTTTTTGGCATTCTGCTTAAACCCATGGTTCTGACACCAGTCATTGGTCTCAGTGAGGCCTTTCTGTAGGATGCCAACATCACTTTGGGAGTTAATAATAGCTCCCAACTAGCAATTGTCTGTGAACTTTGTCAGCCAGAGTCCCTTCATGTTGGTCTGGACTTCAGAGAAGTAGATACCAAACAGGAGAGGACCCAGGACCAAACCCTGTGGGACTCCACTTATGACTGGTTAGCAGTCTGACTTGGAGTCAGCTACTTTCACACTGTGGGATCTACCTGTGAGCCAGTTTGCAACCCACCTAGGGATATAAGGGTTGATGCCTGGCTTAGTGAGTTGTTCTATGATTCCTGAGTGGGGAATGATATCAAAGGCCTTGGCCAGATGAAGGTAGGCTGTATGGACCACCTTGCCTTCATCCACAGCTCTGGTGACTGACTCAAAGAAGTTGACCAAGTTGAGCAGGCATAATCTACCCTTCCCAAAACCAAACTGTGTGGGATCCAGAGTTTGGAGATTCCCTATATCTTTGTTTATTAGGTCCATGATGATGTGTTCCATAGCTTTGCATATCAGACTCATCAGGCTAATGCGGCGATAGTTCCCAGGGTCTGTAGTCGCTCCTCCTTTTTGGAGAGGGATGACTGTAGCAGTGTAACATTTGCTAGGGACAAAGTCTGAGGTGAGGCTGTGATTGAACAGGGCACACAGGTGAGGTGCCAGTTCACTCTGTAGTTCATGTAGAACACAGACAGGGATATTGTCAGCTCCCATAGAAGCTGTATTCTTGGCCTTGGACAGTGCTGTTTTAACCTGTGCAGCATTAATACTGGGTGCCTGGCAATCTACTGGTATTGTGATTAGTCCTTTGGGGGGGGGCGAGTAGGGTAAAGTTAGCACTGAATCTGTCAGCCAGCATATTGGCAATATCTGTTGGCTTGGTATAGGAGGTACCATTGTACTGTAGCTCAGAGCAAATCTGGGTATTGCTGTGGAGATTCTTTACATAACTATATAAACCCTTGGGGTTATCTTTAGTATCTACTGCAATTCTGATTTCATAGCTAGCTTTAGAGGATTTAATTTGGGATCTCAACTTTTTGTTGAGGCTGATAAGGCAGTTCTTCCAGTCTTGGGATGTCACCTTATTCCATATCAGTTTCCTCCTTCTGTTGTAGAGTTTGTTTATGGCAGGGGACCACCAGATTGGTTTCCGTTTTTTGGAGGAGAGCGTCTTGGTTCTATTGGGTATGACGAGATCCATGCATTTGTGTACATTTGTAGAGTGCATTGGTGTATGATTCAGCTGTCATGCAACTATTCTCCATTTGCATGGGTTCCGTGATGTTAGCCACCTCTGTTTTTACACGCCCAAAGTTAACTTTGGAGAAGTTTTTCATGGTGGTTACCTTTGCAGGGTGGGTGGGAGGGATGTGGATTTCCAAGGTGATTAGTTTGTGGTAGGATCTAACCAGGGAAGAGTTGACTATTGGTGTAGAGCAATGGTCACCCATGTTAGTACTGACCAGGTCAAGGATGTTGCTACCTCTAGTGGTGGTAAGAATGAGCTGGTCCAGGACATTGGAATTAATGAATTCCAGGAAACTTTGGGCAAGTGTATTGGTACATGAGTAGTTTTCCCAGTTAATGGAGGGGTTGTTGAAGTCACCCAGTATGAGAGAGACCCTAATATTCTCCAGTGTGCTTAGGAATGTGGAGTGTGAGTCTTGGACATGGTTGGGGACCTATAGCAGGCTACGACCTGAATCGCTGTCTTACCCAGTGTAAGCTGCACCCAAAGTATCTCTGATGCATTATGTTGGGCTACCAGTTTGGAGGTGTGCACATCCTTTATGAATATGGAAACACCACTGCCTTGGGAGCTTTGGTCCAAGTTCTGGGGCTGAAAGATGTGGAATGAGTTATAGCCTGGTTTTCAAGGATGCTTTCTGCTGCCTTGAACCAGGTCTCTGTTATGGCACAAATGTCAATGTTCTCCATTTTAAGGAGTACTTTGAAGAGTGCATTTTGACATTTAGACTTCTAGCGTTGAGCAGCATGACCCTCATATTACATTTGTTTGTAGCTGTTATAGTGGTAATTTGGTATTTGGAACACCACCTACAAAAGGTACTATAGGGGTGGCAAGAGTCTTGGCCAGTATTCAGAAGTCCAGGGGTGACAGATGCAGGCCATCTCTGGCAAAGCATTGAGGTCTGTCAATCATGTCATCCCAGGCAGACAGATACTGGATACCCTTAGAATGACACCAGAAACTTAGACAATTGTTGAAATCAATCATTTTCTGCTTGTACTGTGGTATCATTCTAGGTGATGATAGGATGCTGCTCAGGGATAGGGTCATACCCGCCTGGGCTACATAATCCAAGAGCTCCTCCATGTCTCTTTTCATGTAGTCCAGGGAGGTATGTCTCAGGTCATTCACACCCACATGTACAATGACAGAGTCATATTTGTACCTGTTATTGAGGGATCTGAGTGCATGCATTATGCAGTGGATCCTGGCAACTGACTGTTACTTTCTCCTTATACAACCTAGTGAGTGGAACATCAGTGTGCCTCACTATCGAGTCACCTATGACTAGTGTGTTGGGCATGCTGTTTTGCCTTAGGAGCTTTGGTTAAGTGGCACACTGTTTAGGAGAGTTATGTGTCTCATGATTAGTGTTGTGTTGTGGTGGTCGAGTGCATTTCGGCCTTGGAGATCTCTGCTGTTTGGGTAGATTTATGTTGAGAGTCTCTGCGAAGGTGGGTGTGTGGTTTGTGTTTTGATGTAAAGGCAGTACTGGTGTATGTTCTTGAGGGCTATGTGGTCCATGTGGTGTGGTGTGGTGTGGTGCAAGTGTTGACCTTCTCCTCTTGACCAGCTATTCCCGTCTTGACTGGAATTTCAACTTCCAATTTGGATATATAAGTGCATCTCTCACAAGTCTGACTGTTGGGAGGTAAGAGGAGAGGGTTGTCAGTGTACATGAGGCAGTTTCTACACTGATGCTACAAGATGCCCAAGTTGACCATATTAATAGGAGAAAACACAGGGAAATGACCTTTAGACATGCCTGGAGGGGTGGGCATTAATAATAAGTACTGGAGCTGTTAACATTTAGTGCTGGTAGAACTTTTGTGTGCTACAGTAATTGCTACCAGAAATCTGGTAAAGTGCTAGATGAATAAGCTAGTAAACGTGCAGGAGAGCAGAAAACTAGCAGATCTAAGGGAAACATTGAAGAACAGACTTTGGCACCACTCAGAAGTTTACAAATAGTCCTGGATACAGCAAATCTGTATCTGGACTAGACTAGTTACAGGAAAGGTGGGAAACAAGTGCAAATGTGGGCTTTTAAACCAGAAAGTTGAAAGAGATGGAAAAACTGCCCAAATGGCCAATAAACTACAGTTTCTAGGCCAGAAACCACTCCTCCCGTGGTAGATGCTTACTGAATGTCATACCTCTTAACCTCTTAGTGCAAGAAATCTGTACAAAGCCAGAAAGATTGCAGGGGACAAAGGCCCAAACATAGGGACAGAGTTTAAATATTGGTCACATAAACCTAGACAGCTGCTTGAATTAAAGGTGTTGCAATAGTACTTATTTTCTGATGGATATAAAGTCTGACTACAATTGTTTGTCTGAAGTTACTAGAATGTATTGATGTCAACATTCAATAAAGCACCAGAATACCACAAATGTGTGAAGAACAGACCAAACATATGAGGCAAAACTTTGGACATTCTGTGAAAATCAGGACCGTTTATAGGTTCATAGGTTAATAAGGTTGGTACTAGGCTATCAGCCCTAGGGTCTATACAAGCCTAGCCATAACAATTCCTTGGATATTTCTTCATAAAATATTTATTTCCCTGGACCCCTGTCTAGCAGGGCAACTGCCGTGATCCCCGGGGTGAATTTCCTATCTCTCATCCAATCATCAAGGTTCCTTTTGAATAGGGCCAAGGAAGCTCGCTTGACATGTATGGGCAGTCTGTTCCAGAGTATGGGGAGTCTCTGGGTCAGGAACCTATCCCTACAGCATGTTTTGTTCATTGTGATGACAAGATTTAGATCCCTGGAGCATGTGGCTCTGAGGGATTGGGATTTCTTTAAGTGGAGCATGTCCAACAGCTCAGGGTTTGACATGGCCTTGTATGTTAAGCAGAGATTGCCACTGAGTAGACGATATGCCACAGAGTATAGCTGGAGTTTTTTTAGATGGTCAGTATAGGGCATCTGATTTAGGCCTGTGATTCTTTTATTGAGGTATTTCTGCGGCCTTTTCATCTATTGCAGATGTCTTGTAAGGTACATACCAAACGGGGCGTTGTACTCTATAATGGATCTAATGAGGGATAAATACAATTAGGCAAAGATTTTTTTTATTTATCCTCCTTTTTTCTAGATGAAAAGCCCTTAGTGATGAGGTGTGCCACATAGAAGGATTTCCTGACTGTTGTGGCGATGTGGTTATCGAAGGTGACACCACTGTCCATCTGTGTCCCTAAGTCTCTCATCACACTTTTGGAGTTGAGAGGTATGCAGACTGCCAGTCTATCGTTGGCGTAACATTACCAATCTCAGTCACATATTTAGTAAAACAGACAGCTGGGGAATGCTGTGCACATTTTGAGTGAAGTACAGTACTGCAGAAATGGCGGGGGGGTTAATGTCTGTAACATACAAAATGCCGGACTGGAATATAGGTAGGTGTGGCCTGGAGTCACGTTGTAAGTACTGACAGTCCCACTGGGCATGCCCGTACACTTACTAAAAATGAGAGCAATTCTCTTGGCCCTTCATTGAAATGACCTGTTATTTATAAATGTCTATACATACATATATATATATATATATATATATATATATATATATATATATGTATAAACCAGTCCCTTAACAAAAATGTATAGGAAGCAGAAACAAAGTCTATGTGTAACTTTTCAGTAACAGTTGAAAGCATGTGAGAATGTTCAGTTGCTTACTCAAATATAAATATGCTGGTTTCTAAGTACCTGTTATTTTCTTTACAGGCATTAAGTATGCCAATGTCCAAAGTGAAAAACAGACCTTAAAACGCTATTGTAGTGTTTTCAGTAGTAGCGTTGTATTAATCTTGCACATATATATGAATTTACAACTTCCCACAAGCTTTTTCAGAGCATTTACAGGAACCAACATCCAAAATAAAACTTGTAGCGAACCTCCAACTTCCAAGCATATAAAAGTTACACTTTCTTGTAAACTTCTTACCAAACGTTGCAAATACCAGCATACAAAGTAAAACTTGAAGACTAGATTATAATTTTATTAGTGTTAATATGTTGCTTCTATACTGTAAGATGTTTGGTTTATACACGTGAAGTTAGATGTTTTAATATAGTAGGATGTTTGGTTAATGCAAGTGAAGTCAAGGCTCATCAGCTAGATTCAGTGGAAAAGATGTGTATAACTTTAATTTTAAATTACTCTTGTGATGTCACATCCTTTCTTTTAAATCTTTGGTGTTCCACACTTGCTGTTTGTCTGATGGAAGTTTACAAGAAAGTTTAACTTTTATATATTTTTTATATGCTTGGAAGTTGGAGGTTGTACTCTATGCAGCTGTTGGAAGCTTTTTGGATGTTGGTTCCTGTAAATGCTCTGAAAAAGCTTGTGGGAAGTTGTAAATGTTAAGGGACTGGTTTATACATACTTTTTGGAACTTCGGATTTTGATATATATATATATATATATATATATATATATATATATATATATATATATATATATATATATATATACCTCTGTCCATATCTCTCTCTCACATTCATAGTATAGCTCTATGTAGTGTCAAACAGATATATACTGATGTATATGGCTATATATATTAAAATGATACATAGACTCCCCCCATATATCTACATAACACATACACATATCATACACACACAGCTAGATTTTTATATATATATATATATATATATATATATATATATATATATATATATATTTATTTATCCCTGTTATATGCAAAAACATGTGTGCGGATGTCTGCATTGTCCGACATACCCTGATAATGGTGAATAAACTGCACTATCATAAAGCCATATTGTTGCTCAAAAGATCCAAAACTAAGGGCACAACAGTACATAATCCACTTACCTACAGACCCCTGTGCCTGCTGGATGCCATAGGTGGTATAATGTATAATGGTGTTAATGCACATATGGACAGGGCATATTGCCCCTGCCCACAGTGTCACCTATCTAATTGCAAGCAGCCACATATGGCCATACTGGTAATTGTACACACATAGCTAGGATGACAACAGTTATCTCACTGCTAGGATACTAGATGCAGATAACAGTTTGAACCAATATCACTCTGAAGGCCACAGATCTGTTCAACACAAGCCTAGTTTGTGTAATGCACAAGTACTGTGGCTGCAATCATATATACAACAGACTTAACCTGTGGTGCATGCGATAATCACTGTGATCTGTAGCATATAAGCCTAAATAGGTAGGGGTTCTAATCTCACTGCAGCCCACATTGTGTGTGGATGTATATACCCCTGCAAAACAACAAGCATGGGCTGTCCAGCAGCAATGGATATGCACTTTTTGGGCCCATAACCTGCTGCTGGCTTCCAAACTGCCCTATTCTGCAAGGTCTGATGATGTCAGCCACCTTAAGGCTGCCAGCTGACAGCATAGTTTCAGATCTAATCTGTGGTGCATGGGATAAGTACTGTGATCTGTAGTGTATAAGTATAGATAGGTAGGGGTTCTAATCTCACTCCGCCCAACATGGTGTGTATGTGTATATATCCGTATGGCATATATATGATAACCTTTGTAACTTAGACATAGTTAGGGTTTTGCATCATTTTACTTGTAGTAGATGATATGCCCCCCCCCAAATGATTGACCACAACATGGCTTGCTGATATCAGCAAGAATTATATGTTCTAACTGATAGTACCAGCAGACATGAGATGTGCTGCATGCATCAGGTACTGTGATCTGTAATATGTACTAGTACACAGGTAAGTGTTCTAATCTACATACAGCAAACTTACATTATGTGCATGCCTTGGCGTTTCCTGTATGCAGTAAGTGGAAGTGATGCTAGCCTGAATGTGGCCCTGTTTGTGTGTGAGGCTGTTACAGCAGTATACATCATTCTATCCAAGAAGCCTATATCCCCCCACATCTGGAAAATCTCCCACATTGTTCCTCTTCATAAAGGGGGAGATTCCACTGAACTTTCAAATTATAGGCCTATAGCCATTCTGTCTCCCTTGGCTAAAATAATGGAAAAATGTATCCACAAGCAATTTCTTGTCTATCTGAATCAAAACACTCTCCTAGCCTCCTCCCAGCATGGATTTAGACCTTGTCATAGTACAACCTCAGCCCTTCTCTCCTTCTCCCATACAATAAATCAAAACTGTAATGACAACAAGCTCTTCTCAGCCCTCTTCCTTGACCTATCCAAGGCATTTGATATGGTAAATCACCAGCTACTCTTAAACACATTAAAATCACTCTCCATAGATAACCTAGTAATTACCTGGTTTCATTCTTACCTAAGTGACAGACAACAAGCTGTACTATGGAAGAATAACCTATCATCATTTTTACCAGTCACCCTTGGAGTCCCACATGGATCTATATTAGGTCCTCTCCTATTCTCTATATTCATTAATGACCTGTACAAAGTCATCCCTGATGCAACTTGTATTCAGTATGCAGATGGCTCAACCCTAATCTGCTCTGTCACCTCCCCCACACATTTACAATCCTTGTCCCAAATCACTTTCAACAAAGTAGAGAACTGGCTCACTGGTCGCCAACTACTATTAAACCCAAATAAAACCAAACTATTACTCTTCTCCCCACTTGCAAGGTCTCCTCACCACCCCTCACCATAATATCTAACAATGGTACCATAATTTCCCCAGAACCTAGTACTAAACTACTGGGAGTGATCATCGACAACAACCTCAAGTTTGATGCTCACATAGACAAAACTATTAAAACAGGTAATAAGAAATTAGGCTCTTTATACAGGATTAAACCATTAATAACCCCATCTGCTAGAACTGTTATTGCCCATACACATCTGCTATCAACCATTCTATATGCCTCACCCATCTTTGTAAACCTAAGCAAATCAAACCTCAATAAATTAACTAGGTGCTACAATAACATTGCCAGATTTGCCACAGGATCAGCTTATAGAACCCATCACTGTCTTAACCTTTAGTCGTTAGACTGGCTTGAACTACGCTATCAACTGCAATATAACCAACTAATAGTTGTTCACAAAATCCTCTACCAACCAGACAGTACACTCATACTGAAAAATATTATTACCCCCTACAGTAACCTAAAATCCCTTCGCTCTTCCAAAAAATTGCTAGTGCAAACTGTTAAAACCAACAATTCAGCTGGCAAATCACTATTCTCCAACTCTGCTGGTAAAAACTGGAACCTACTTCCTGCTGAACTGACCACTGACCCCTCCTTATCCCAATTCAAAAAATCCCTTAGGAAATACATAAACATGCAGTGGCTTTGTCCCTGACTAACCCCCACTCAAACATAATTCATAAATGAGAACCTCATTACAGGAATAAAACTCTGACTCTCTAACTGTTTAAAATTCTTTGTGTCACCCACTTACTGGAAAGATTTAAAGTTAACACTACACCATGTATGATAACCACCTTTAATATATGTGTTTTCCTTTTTCAGATGAAATCTTTAACTATTTCTTTCTCATCTACTTGCTTCCAATCTTTGCTGTGTGTATGTGAGAAAAACATGTACCCGTGTGTACATATCATTAAACAAATCTCAGGTTTGTGATAACTTCATAGGTTCATAGGTTCATAGGTTGGTACTAGGCTATCAGCCCTAGGGCCTATACAAGCCTAGCCATAACAATTCCCTGGCTATTTCTTCCCACATTATTTACTTTCCTGGACCCCTGTCTAGCAGGGCGACTGACGTGATCCCTGGGGTGAACTCACTGTAATAATTGCACTGTATTTACACTTGTTTTTGTACATTTAGAGCTTTTCTCCCCAGGCATCCACTGAAAATGGACCTGTATCCAGTCGGACTTTCCTGGTTAACAAATGTAAAATAAATAAATAAATAAAAATAAATTTTATGGAGCCATAGGTCATGTGAATATAACTAGAATAATGGCCAAACAGCCCTTACAATCAGAGACATCTGTACACCCCTCGGTACAGGACCAGCACATATTGCCCCAGTCCAAGAGGGACTCGGGCAGACGCCATGTGTTGAGATGATGGCCGCCCAGCCAATCAAACAGATAGCATGTGCTGAGGTGCACTTAGGTGCTCTGTGTACCATTAGGCAGGGTCTGTTTTAAGGGCATGTGTATGTCTGTGAGACAAATGTCTCCCACAAGCATGTAGTATTAACGTCACATAGTAGGTTAATGTCCTTACAGTGAGCCATCCATCTATTATGCTCCCTACAGGTAGGCAGCATATGCACTCCAACTAGGTCACACCTTGCCATGTAGCAGACCTTATCACAACTTATGAATGCATGAGAACGCTGACCGCCACCATTGTCCTTGGTAGACTGTCATACAGATGTGAACCTATGGAGCCATGCACGTATACTGCTGTGCCTTGATGAAGTCATATTTCTGCTGTGCTGCCATGCCATGCTATGCCACTTCACTGCTGCTGTGTGTCCATAGGTTATCCCCTCAGACTCCTGGAACAGAAACATACACAGGTCTGTGACATACCTGTCATTATGTAACAATACCACCAGTACAACAGACAACATATGGTCCACAAAAGTATGTTGCGTACTCATGACACATGCCAGCATACAGAGTATGTTGGTGACCACTGCAAGTGGCATGGCAAAACAATACTGCATTACACAAGTACATGTCAAGTAATACAGTCACCCTGTGCATCAGACACATAGCTTCAATCCCCTGCATCGATGGAAAGGATGACAAGGATGTGACACAGGTATCATCACTTGTACAGGATGATTCCCACTTGGGGTGCTGGAGGCCTATGGTGGACCAAATGGTTGACAGCATGTGTGCGAGTCAGGAAGGGGAGTGGGTTAGATGGACCATGGAGAGGTGCTGTGTGCATCTGTAGGTGAACTGCATGTGACAGTGGTGTGTGAGTGTGTGCGAGTACACAGTCAAGCTCAGTGCTAGCCCTACACATGTGTATATTGGACAGCTTTGGACCATACATGATAGAGTTGACAGTTCACCATCTCCAACCCTGAACATGGGAACTGGCCATGCCAGGAGTTGCATTGGTATCACCATGCCCAAGGTCAGACACTGTGCTAGTCTGATGGTGACTGCTGTCTGCTTGGACCATGTCCACCATGGGGCTGCCCAGGACCATGGGACAGTACACCCCTCTGTAGCATTGGATGCACTGCCACTATGGGTGCGTAACTGTGCACGGCGATGTGGAATCTCAGCAGATAGTGTTGATGACCTACATCCACTGGTCTGATGCCCAACTCCAGCCACATGTTCCAGCACAGACAATGTGCAGTCCAAGACAGACACTGTCTCAGCCCACCGTCTGTACACTGCATCAGTGAACTGATACAGGGTGTCCCCAGTGGGGTGCAGGCAGTCACAGATGTCAGACAGAGCTACATCCATAACCCTAAGCATGCATCTGGTGTTCCATTCAGAATGTGCCCATGAATCCATGATGGCCTGAAACATGTGCTGAGTCACCCGTGATGTGACACCTGCCACAGGTGGTGGACAGACAGCAGTCCTCCTATGAGCACCCCTGTCAACTTGTCTATGTGGGACCTCACCAGCTCTCTGGCTATGGCCAGTGTCTACACTCATTGAAACCATAGGTACCATACTGGACTGTTCAATGTCTCCATCCTCTGATTGTCCAGTATTTGAGGCCTGTGGGGACTGGGTATGTGTGGGCATACTGACTGCATGTGGTGACAATGGGGGCAGAAGAGGTATGTCAACCTCTGGGATAGATTCAGCCCCCAACAACCCCACCTGAGCCCCACTGTGGCCACAACCTTCATCAATGTCTGAAGAGAAACTGACATCAGGTTGTGTGGGGGAGAGACCCCAACCCCCTCCGGTCACCTGTGGAAACCAAGACAAATAGCAATACATTACTACCTGCACTATTATGTATGGAAAATCCACAAGGAGTCATAATAATGAGGATCCACAACTGCATTATCAGTCTCAGAAATTCTCATCTCTGCTTTCATGCACAACAGCCTTCGTCACAACAAAATACACATTCGACTCAAGGCCTTTATAACAAGCACTTCAAGTAAATCACATACAAAGTACCTTTTAGGTATGCAATATGACACTATACCTTATAAAACAACACATAAAACCCAGTACACCTATCCATTCACTCTGGAGCAGCACAGAAAATGCTGCCTGCTTACTTCCACCATAGGAACAACAGTGCAGCCTGACCTCATCTTCAGATAATCTATAACTCTTTAACAATAAGTGCTAGACTAAAAATGTAAATGCAAAAGTTGTTCAGCAGACACTGACCTTTCCAACAGTGAAATGTTGATAGTGTATATCTAAGTCAATATTAAATATTTGCCAAGGAATGCTGATATTATGCATATATTTTTTACCTTTTTGATAAAACAAATCACAATGTCTCGGTGAATGTACCATATAGACCCATACAATTTGTAATTAATTTATTTGACTGAATGTCAGCTTTAAAATGATACCTTAACCATTACTGTGTGATGCTCCTTTACTGAGATATTTACAGAAATATGATTAATATTATATTTCTCATAATTGATAAATAAACAAAGCATAATATCTCATCACCTGTAACAGACAGAGACTACATATCAGTGTATAAGTTGTGTAGCTCAATGTCAGCTTCAAAATGATGCATCATGTGTGTCAGCATCATGCTCCCTTACAAAGATATGGACATAATGATAAAATATGGCAAATGTATGATTTTCATAATCCTAGAAGACTAAAACTGTGATATTTGTACATGTGTGCAGTATACAGACACAGTTCTTTTAAAATGTTGTAAGGAGTAATACTGTCTTCAAAATGAGGTATCACTTGACACATTAGCATGCTTCCTTGCAGTTATTTACCAAAATATGAAAAAAGCATAATTTCCATAACTTAAGTCCTAAACTCCGATATCTTTACATGTGTACAGCATACAGACACTGTTTTTTTACCATGTTGTAACTATTCATACTGTCTTCAAAATTAGGTATTACTTAGCACATTGGCATGCTCCCTTGCAAAGTTATTTACCAAAATATGAAAAAAATTATAATTTCCATAACCTAAGCTCTAAACAAACCGTGATATCTGTACATGTGTACAGCACAAGGGCACAGTTCTTTTATCATGTTGTAAGGACTAATACTGTCTTCAAAATGAGATATTAGCACATTCACATATTTCCCTAGTAAAGTCATTTACTAAAATATGACAAAATATCATAATTTTCATAACCTTAGTCTGAAAAAAACCTGTAATATCTGTGCATGTGTACAGCATACAGACAACGTTCTTTTATCATGTTGTAAAGAGTGATAATGTCTTCAAACTGAGGTCTTACTTAGCATGTTGACATCTTCCCTAGCAAAGTTATATACCAAAATATGAAAAAAATCATAATTTTCATAGCCTAAGTCCTAAACAAACTGTGATATCTGTACATGCATACAGCATACAGACACAGTCCTTTCACTATGTTGTACATATTAATACTGTCTTCAAAATGAGGTATTACCTAGCATGTTGAGAAGTTCCCTAGCAAAGTTATGTACCAAAATATGAAAAAATGTTATAACTTTCATAACCTAAGTCCTAAACAAACGGTGATATCTGTATGCATGTACAGCCCACAGGCACAGTTCTTTTACCATGTTGTAAGGACTAACAGTGTCTTCAAAATGAAGTATTACTTAGCACAATAGCATGCTCCCTAGCAAAGTTATTTACTGAAATATGAAAAAAAAATCCACACATGACTGACAAAGCCATGAATATTGCCCAAAATATGTGGTAGCTCCATGCTGGTAGTAGTCTGCAAGTAATAACCTCTATCTCACTGAGGCAACTATTGAGTATAATCAGAAAGAGAAATAAAGTCACAAATGTGTAACTTATCTGGTTGATCCATGTAAGAATTACTCCAAAAAGTAGTAATTCATTTATCTCACCTAACCATCCCTCTGGTTACAATAAGACACAGAACTAAAAAAGGCAGAAATATTGTCCAAAATATCTGGTTGAGCAATGCCAAAAATCAGCATTCCAAAATTTCTAGAGTTATTTATCAGCAGTGTTCCTGAAGACAGTATGTGCTTATTGGTAACAGATAAGAAATGACTAAACTACAGCATGGGCAGTTCATTCATAGAAGTAGATAAAGACTTGGCCAGTAAAGGAGAGACTGGCACCTGTTTATCAAAAGTTAAGATATTCATTCCAGTCACATTTCATTTGTTCCCAGCTCATTCAAGTACACACTTGAAGGCTGGATACATAAATAAAAACACTTTATAATAATAACCATGTATGAAACTTGAGGTAAAGATAACCTATGCTTCTTACACCATATTTGTACTACAATATTCTAAACAATAGATCAGCTCAGAGAACAGGTCATGGCACCATGCTACAAATTAAACTAAGCCAGTGAATCAGTATAACACAACCAGCTCCCATGGCAATAAAATAGCCAAATAGATTTTCCAGTTATGCAAATGCTTTTCCGTGACACAGTAATTAATTATTTTCCTCAGTAAACCCATCAGTTGTGTTATTTATGCAAAAGCACCAAAGTCACACAATAAACCATTTTGTCAAGTGGGAACTTTAGCAGTCTGACCATGTATGCACAAGCACATCCCTGATACACAAATGAATTATTTCCCCAAGCAATATCTTCATTAGTACATGCAGGTATACACATGCCACAAAATGACACATTCACCCAAGTGACCCCTTCAGGAAAATGCTGAGATATGCACAATCACCAAAATGAAACATTTCCCCAAATGACCCCTCCATAGCATTTCCTAATATGTGCAATCACCTAAAGGAGGCATTCACCCAAGCGACCCCTTCAATAAAATATTGATGTATGCACAAGCACCAGAATGAAATATTTCCCCAAATGGCCCTTCAGTAAAAAGTTCCTGGTATGTACATGCACCAAAATGAAACATTCACCCAAGTGACCCCCTTCAGTAAAATGTTGATGTATGCACAAGCACCAGAATGAAATATTTCCATAGTATTTCCACAAACAACCCTTCAGTAACATTTCCCAGTATGTACAATCACCAAAATGAAGCATTCACCCTAGTGACCCCTTCAGTAAAAAGTTGATGTATTCCAAAACTGTAAATTCATCCCAGGAGTTCCACCTGTGTCCCTCTTGGACAGGCAAGATAGGTGCCGATCGTGCAAGTAAGGGTAAATCTGCCACTGAATGTAAATATGCCCTTTCAAGAAACATCTTGATAACTTTATCAAATTTGGTTTGTTCCCCACCATGGCGTGATGTCATCCTGGCCCTACATTTCATAAAACTAATAGGGTGAAAACATTTAAAATACATTCGTCACTAGAGCAAATTATGGAAGTTTCAAAATAAAATTTCATTTTAGAACTTCAGTTTATAAAACTGGGCACATCTGCATCATAACATCAGCAATGCCATTATAGCCAAACAGCACAGCATAAATGAAGCAAAGAGGATCCTTGAAAGATATTGCTAGCATTAATGACAAGTGTATAACACAAACTGTTCATCTGCAACTTCAAGGACAATATACAATTGTGTGCAGAGTTGATGGTTAATGAAGCCACCTGTACTAATCCAGAAGGTCCCCAGTGTTATAAAACCAAGAACACTGCATTGATGGGTCTTGACAATATCCTGGGCTGCCTTCTAAATAACATGAAAGATGATCTAGCAGCCCCTCTGAAATCACTAACTATATAGTAACTATAGCATCTACATAGGCTTCAATCCTCAAAAAAGGAGAACAGCATTTAGTTTTAACTCTAAGTAAGACATTGAAACAGCCATGACTTTCTGGAGATGGAATACGGGCTCTCATCTGTTCTTTCTAAATGATTTTGAGTGCTGTTTAGAAACTGGAGGTTATTATCAATGCTATTTGATAGGTTTGTGCTACAAGAGTTGTGGGAAAAATAGCTAATGATAAAGCACAAGTTCTCAACTGCTACAGTACAAATACAAAATGGAAAACCTATCCTCCCACCCCAATATGTAAGCAGCTATGTAGATATGTAGCTTGTTGCCTTAGATAGTAAATAGGGATGGTAAGCTCCAAGATCCATAATGCATATCTAACACTCAGCTGAACACAAAGTACACCTGGCTAGGGGCTACAACCTTGTTCTAAACACAAAATGCAACAAATACATCTGGAAATGCACAAAACTGTAAGCAAATACTGTACATCTGTAAATAAGGCACACCTCTCAACAGCTAGGATTTCTACCCTTAAATTTAGGGTTACTTTGACATTTATTACTGCCTTCATATTTATTTTATTTATTTATAATAAATAAATAAAATAAATAAATAAATAAAAATTAGGGTTACTTAAACATTTATTACTTCCTTCATATAGCTGGGTGTAGGGTGCAGACATAAGTAAATGGCTGAAATAAGTCTATAAGAAGACTCCCATCTGCGATCAGAATGGAAAGCATCCAGGACAGCAAATAAAAATAAATTTAGTCACACACAACATTACTTTAGGCAAGCCAATTATTGTGATTATACACACATAAATGTATCTTTCTGGATCAGATGCAAACAACTTCCTCATGTTGGGGCTCAAGGAGTGCAATTTGTGCCATTCATTCAGGTTCTTGAACACAGGATCACTTGAAGCCATGATGAACAACTAGGAATGGCAATGCAATCACTGGACTAGTCACCATTACAGAATTCCATCCTCTTCTCCTACATGACAAGGTGCAGTTACAAGAACTGGCCCTGGCCCAGGAAACATATTTTATGTTTTTTATATTTTATAGGACAGCTTGGAGCCCCATGCACTAATGACAAGCTGTGCCCATCCCTCACTCGCTAAAGTGTAAAGTGAAGTCTGCAACTGTAACATCAGGCATCATTTTTCACTATTGGATGAGTACACTAAAAGGATATGAAAAACAGACCACAAGTATGAGGAAAAATGTGAGCATTCCTTGAAAAAAAGTACAGATGAGAGGGCTCCAGCTTCCGCAACCCATGTCAATGAGTAACACGCACATATATACACACACACACACACACACACACACACACACACACACACACACACACACACACACACACACACACACACACATACACACACACTTCAATAGAAATTACCCAAGCAGGGACAAGATCATAGCTCTCAACCTTTCATCACAATAAACCTGGACAACTTGATACAAATACAGACTTTGCACAATGAAGTACGGCAGCAACTGAGGGTGCAATTCTCCAAAGCTAACACTTCCAGTAAACAAATCACCTCTACTGTTTGGAAAAGGACTCCATTGCAGCTGTACTCTGCTTGTCAGACCATGGCAGTATATCTTTTATTCCAGACTCACAAACCAGCACACAGAAATGGATGTTCTGTCCAAATAAATTGCAGGATCCAGTAGCTACTATGTAAAGCCTGAAAATATCAGAAGAATGAAAGGGGATTGCTACTGCTGAACCCTCTATTTAGTTGGACAGATCAAAGAAAACTTAGACTGGGGGTGGAGGTGTTATGCAAGTGGTGGCTTGACATGGAATAATCCAATTGGCAGCCATCACTTTCTCCTTGCAATGCATAGAGAATTGCCTTACTGCGATTACTTGTATATACAGCCAATTTTCTCCAAAAAGTTAAATATGAACATCATGTAACTCCACACTGAAAAGTAAGTTGAGAAAGTACCTGAAAAAGTGCAGATACTTTTTCAACTTATTTTTTAACAGTGGAGCTACAATGTGACTGTAAAGTTAGACTCGGTTGTGGAAAGGACTCGGGTGTAACTTCATACAATTACTACCTTCTCACAGCGCACTCAGATGTAAGCACAGAGGTGCCATGTGATGGTACTCAGGGTTAATGAGTTAACAAATATATACAAATACGAGTTTCAATGTCTAAGGTATGTACCATCGACCTTTCGGTTTTTACAAGGCATGTCAGATTAACTCCTTCATGTACACCAGGAGGCTTATTCACTCAACTATAACTGCAAAAGTGTTTCTGCTCATTCAACTACACTCCTATGATTACCCACTCTAGGAAACTTAGGTAACTGCTCCAGACTGGAACATACAAGCATTTTACTCTGGTTACACACAACATTAAGTGTACATAGGGAATTATCCTGGCCCTTAACCTTAATAGCATATATATGTTCCATAACAAAACAGTATCAAGCTTACCAGGAGCAGGACCATGGCTTTGGACAACTCCTGACAGACCTGTAAAAAGGTGAGGGTGAGGTAATTTCAGTACCACCGCATGTTGCAGCACAAGAAGGTAATACCTGCATATATCTCACATGTACAGTAGCGACTGTGTTACTTGATGTATTGGTGACATTCTGAGTGCACAACTGAGCTTAAACCCCTCCCCTGCACTGCACATAGACCTGACACCCACATAAAGGTGCATACAGCCTGATAAAATGATTGCTACAGTATTACAATGGTGATCACATTAAGCTTACCTGCATGGTCCTCTGCTGTAGACACCGTGGCACCCACCTCCATGATGTATGGTGTGATGGATGTCTGGGAGCTGTTGTGTGTCCCTAGGTTCACCAGGAATTCCTCAGTGTCCATCAGTGGTTGTTCCACTGCAGGCCCTCCACCACTGGCAGCATGATCTCTGGCAACAACAACTGCCCTTTGTTGTGCAGTATTCACCATGTCTGTAGCATGGTGTCGAACCTGCTCATATGTCCTGTCCTAGTGGCCAGTCTCATTTACCTCCTGGACAAGGTCTGCCCCTGTTATGCCTCCCCTGGATAGGAGGATGTGATGATGCTGCCATAGTCCTTGAAGTATTAGTTCATTCTCTGCATCCGAGAAGGGGATATGCCATCTATGATACATTAGTCCTGAAGCACACCAAAAGGGAAACACATTACAGGATCAAATACATGGATATCCACTATGTACAGAAGCAGCAAGAACAAAATGGCCGGCACTATCCACTGCTTGCTCACACATGTTATACCCCACAGTGTGACAACAAAGTACATGTGTGGATATAACCAAGACAATATCATTACTGAGGTAGTTCCCTGTGTGCTATGAGTGATTCTGATTTATGGTCATACACCTAATATGCTGGTCCACTGTGGTGTGTCCCTTAATAACAGCCACCCAATAATATGTCATAAGACCAGTGCCAGACAAACAGCAGTGTGCTATTGTGACCACTATATAGGGACAGTCCAACAAGACCAGTATGCCACAATAACAAAAGACAATGCAACCCTTCTATATTATACATCCCCTGTATGTGTAAGATAGGATATCAATGACATGTAATTACCGGATCTATATTAGATCAATGAATGCTTAAAAAAGTGAATGGTGATTAACCAATCCTATGTAAGCAAAAGCTTACAATTTCAAACTGTCAGAACAGCAATTTTTTCTAGGGAAAAAAATCACTGTTCCAAAAAAAAAAAAAAATACTTTAAACATTACATTAAGTGGGGGTCTTCACCCCCACACCCCCTACTTAAATATACCAACTCTACAGTGCCAAAAATGTCAAAATAATGAAGCGGCCAAGCTGGGAAAGAATTCGCTTACAAGCCGCTTTGATATTTGCTCTTTCCGGCTTTTGAGTTTGACCAAGATGCATTTGAAAGAATATGTCTTCGGTCTTCTAATAGGGAACCTAATTACCACAGGTCTAAGACAGGCTTACTGCTGAAATCCCTATTCCCCATACCTCTATCTTCCCATCTGCATCCTGTTATACACAAAAAATTAACATACCTTGTGGAGTGCAGTACTCATCTGTTGAAATGTGCTACTAGTAATGCTTTGCAAAGGTGTGCTCTGTGTGAGGAAGAGCTCATACATAATGTTTCCCCATAGCCAGCTGCTTGCATTTTAACATGTGTCTTTTAGGAGGTAATTGCCTCTAAACCAGTCTGTGACTCTGATATGCTAATTGCAGACAAAACAGCTGCATTGCACTATCATTAGCCAATGAGATGCAACCACTGTGCAATATATAAGACTTTCATGTAGAACAGGGCACTTTCTTAACTGTTGAGATGGATGTTACTGGGGTGAGGAGACTACATCATCTCAGAGGGCAGGTCTGTAGCAGAAACCTTTACATAGAGCTGTGTGTACCACAGGCTGCAGTTGCTGCATAGGCAGAGAGTGTGAACACTTTAGAGGACAACAAGCTGTAGGTGTATCTGTGTCAGTTGTATCAGCCCTGTTGTAGAGTCAGTGCCAGGGTGAGGGTATCCTTTACACTCCAATTAAGGCATGTGTTTAAGGTATGGATGTTAGGCAACTGTGTCAATAACAGAGTACTAGGCGACATATAGTAATGCTATATGGATATGTGAAGTGTGTCCCTACCTGCAAGCCTGTGACTTCCAGCAGTAAACAGCAGTTATTTAATTTGCAATGCTTTGTGTGGATAATGAGCGCATGAGTCATTCATTAATTGCTGTCTTCACAATAATGCAATTGAAATGCAACACAACACTGGATTTCAACCCAGGGATGTGTGTGGCAAAATGTATTGTATGTAAGGCATTTAACAGACTGAGCTACTGAGTCACTGCTACAGCATGTGTATTTGCAAGATATATGTGCACACATACAGGCTGTGGCAAACATTTTATACATCCATCAATATGTGCATGGCTTTATATGGATGTATTTCTGCACCAGAATCCCAGTTGAATATGTATTTTGCCATGAATGCCTTAGCAGGTGACTTTCTATATGTTGCTGATAAAAGGGCACTTTTACTTGCTATCACAGGCCTCAGTTACATCCATTATCATGTCTTTGCTGTCTAGTGATGTACTGTTGTACCAGAGTCCAAGGTACACTCCCATTTTTCCCATTACTTTTTATTGCAGTTTGCGTGGCATGGCATGCAGCTCTGCTGAAACACACCTAATGACTGTAATTGGCAATTACTATGTTTTGTTTAAACCACTTGTTTTAAGTAAGAGTTGTGTGGTGTAGCGGGTTAATGCAGTGTGCTTTAGGTGTGATGGGCTCGGGGACGAAACATGGCAGAGGTGTTTATTTTATACACGTGTCTTACAATGTTAGAAACACATATAGTCATTATAGCTCTATTTAGCTGAGCTGAGTGAAGCTGTATGATGCAATGCATCATACAGCACCACATGCACAAAAAATAAAAATAAAAAAAAAAGGGGAGATAGGAAAGTGGTGAAATGGGTGCAAGCAGAGGGCAAAACATAGTGAAAGGCAGGGAGGAATGTGCAGGAAGGGTATATGAAAGAACCATAACTATCCATTTCCTATACAGCAAAAACTGTGCACTTTGACAGAATTTATAGATGAATTTGAATTCCCAAACCCCAGAGAGCGGTGAGGACAACATAACTGCATTGTCAACCCAATTGGACCAAATTACATGTGTCCAGTGGACACATGTGTGAAATGGAGAGCTATGTATGGGACAAAAAAATTTTTGGGACAGGTGTCCTTTTTTTACGGTGAGAGTGGAATGTTGGGGAAGGGACATAGGTACATGTAGGGGTAAGCTGGGTAGGTGAGGATGCATTTGCAAATAGACAAGAGAGCAGGCAGGGGCAGTGTGTGACACACCTTAGACAGGGAGAGTGTTGTGGAATTCAAATCCCATGAGCCTCCAGATGGCAGCCTCATGACTCACATCCCCACCCATGGGACTGTTGGCACTGTTCCTTCACTGCCCCTGGGGTGACAGTGCTGGAGGCTGGGTATCAGGGTGAGGCTGCCCCACCAGGTTGGCCAGCATGTCCTCAGTCCAGCACAGGTGGTGGTCATAGCTACAGTGGACTATCCTGCACACCAAGACCAGCAGCTCAGCTTGTGTGACAAATCCCCCTCCACCACTGCTGCCAGAGGGGGGCTTGTCCCTGTCCTGTGGGGTGGCACTACCTGACTCTGGAAGTATTGCAGGAGCAGCAGAGGGGGCACCACTGTTCTGGGTCCCAGATGTTTTGGGACCTGGTGCCATGGATGGTTAAGGTAAAATAGGGGTGTCAGCTTGAACTGGCCTACCTTGATGTGGTGTGGTAATTGAGGTATAGCAATAAGTTGAGGTTAGTTATGAACAAATTATTGGTAGTATTAACAGCATGGAACATCATATTAATGAACCCAAATACACAGCAATGTATATTATGTGTGACACAACATGAAATAACAGAACAATCAGTATGTTAACAGCATGCCAGTAACAGTTAAAGCATAAGGACAACAAAACGATTAATTTAACAAGATATGTTAATATGACAGCATAACACATAACAATAATAAACTGCATCAGACAAACAAAATGGTTAATTTAACAAGATATGTCAATATGAAACCATAATAACACATAACAATAATAAACCACATTTCTCAAAATATAGTTATTTTAACAAAATATGTTAATAGTAAACCATAGTAATATATAACAATATTAAATACATGCAGATAAGGGGTGGGGAGAGAGAGGAAAACAGACCATTAGTGACATTGCAGGTTATGTCCCTGAAAACAGTGGTAATATTAACTCTACAGGTGTGTATTGTCAGTTTTGTGTACAGTGACTATAAGTATCCTATAGGTGATGTAGCACGTACAAACTTCTCAAGCTGCTTCATGGGACAGTATGGGCCAACCAATAACAAATGCAGGTACACAACTATACAGAGCGCTTGCACATCATGTGGACTTATGTAAGTACCAAGGTGTTCTGTAAGGAGATTTGGTAAGACTTTGCATTCTAAGTAATAATGCCTGTGCTAATCCTATGACAGATGGATTATGCAATATTAATTACAGTATGAGATATTGTGACACTTGAAAGGCATGTTTGTGTATAGTTCATAAACTAGATAGCCGCCATGCCTTAGTTGCCAAGAATGGGGATAGAACCTAATAGCTGTCATTGCAGGGGACATCTGCAAATAATGAAATAAGTGACGGCAGCAACTTAGCACAGACATGCAAAGAATATAGCCATACTGAAAGTAAGACAGATTTTTTTATGAATCAACAATTCTGGTGAACATGTTATTTTTAAAACTCTGTGAAATCTAAACATGATATCTGCTCATAACATGGGCTACCTCACTCATATACCTTTTGTTCCTGGGGAGAGAGAAAATGTGAGCATTACGTGACTGACAGTGTACTGGAGATAACCTTGAACCATAATATGAGTTGAGCAATACAAGTTACAGGACATTCTTTTTGCATGCTAGAACTATATAACTTTCTTACCTGACATAGGAGGAACAGAGAGAATTATGTGATTGAAAGTGGCATGGAGACAGCCTTGGACAGTAGTATGAGTTAAGCAATACAGTTTTAAGGCTATTAGTTTTGCATTCCACAGCTATTACAGTGTTGCAACTGACTGCAGCACCTTAGCATAGGCAAGCAATGCATAAAGTTCTACTGCCATGGTTATGACAACACAATCCTGCTGAACACCATTTTGCTTACTGTTACTGGTATTGTTTATTGAACATCAGCTGGTATTGTTCATGTATTGCACTGTTGCTCTAATTGCCCATTTATTGCACTACAAATTTACCTGCTCATTTATTGCACTACAGTTTTTCTTGTGTATACTTTATTGCAGTAAATGCTTTAGTCTTTCTTGCTTATTTCACTACAGTTAGCATACTACATCTGTTCTTACCTTGTTCATGGTGGAACCTGGCCAGGCGGCTGGGATGGGATTTGACATTGTGAGCCCTCTCAGCTGCAGCTGTTGGGAGAGACACACACCATTATGCATACCAGTTTTTGCAGACATTCAGCTTGCATATTAGTAAAACAGAGGATAAATTACTTACATATTTGTGGGACATTCCCTGCTCTTGCCTCTTGGACTCAGGTGTCCAAGATTCCCCTCTTTCTCCTTTTCAGGTCATCATAATGGTGATGACACTGTTCATCTGTGCGGGTGATACCAATAACACTGGTGAGTACCCTGGCTAAATGGTCCCAGGCCTTCACCTTACACTCTGAACCCTGGGATCCAACTGAATCAGCTGGGGTTCATGGTTTTTAACAAGGATAACATGACCCTGGAATCCTGAATACCCCACCTCTGTGCCTGAAAGAGCAAACCTTCGCCAACACCGCCAGCTATATCAACAGTTGATTGAACTCCAATGACTGTTGCAGAATTTCCACATATTGAGCATAATATAGGCTGTTTTCCTGCCCTTACATGTCATTCAGCAACATTCAAAAAAGCCCCACATCACTTAGCAGCACTCAAACAAGCTAAGCGAAGTCAAGCGGAGTGAAAACTCGCAGAACCATGGATTTAGCAAGGCTTAGCACTGTGCAAACATTGGTAGCCATTAGAATGTTTATGCACTGCTTAGCATGAATGAGCAGTGCTTAGCAGAGTGCAGCTGTACCAAAATTCACAATAGTTTCAAAATATTATGGAAAAATATTATATTCATTTACACAAATTTTCTGCCTGTTATGGACTTGATCCCAGGACCTACTATATAGGTTCTTAGGTTCATAGGTAGGTACTAGGCTATTGGCCCTAGGGCCTATATAAGCCTAGCCAAAAAGGTACCCTGGCTTTTGCCACCCAGGAAAATTGTTTTCCTGTGTCACTGTCGAGCAGAGCCACAGAAGTGATCCCCGGGGTGAATTTCCTATTTCTCATCCAATCATCAAGATTTTTCTTGAAAAGTACTAATGAGGAGCTTTGTTTGATATAGATAGGTAGTTTGTTCCAAAGTTTGGGAAGTCTCTGGGACATATCCCTCTAGCATGTTCTGTTTATTGTGGTGACAAGATTTAGGTCCCTAGAGCATGTAGCTCGGAGGGATTGGGATTTCTTTAAGTGGAGCATGTCCAATAGCTCTGGGTTTGACATAGCTTTGTATGTTAGGCAGAGATCACCTCTGAGTAGGTGATATGCGACGGAGTAAAGCTGTAGATTTTTGAGACAGTCTGCATAGAGCATCTGTTTGATGCCAGTAATCTTCTTTTTGAGGTATTTCTGCGGCCTTTCCAGTTGTTGTAGATGTCTTGTGAGGTACATACCAAAAGGGGCGTTGTACTCTATAATGGGTCTAATGAGTGATGAGTAGAGGGGAACAATGACCTCTTTTTTCCTGGATGAGAAACCTTTTGTGATGAGGTGTGCCACATAGAAGGATTTCCTGACTACTGTAGCAATGTGATTATCAAAGGAGAGACTACTGTCCTCCTCTGTCCCAAGGTCTCTCATCACACTTTCGGTGTTAAGTTTACTAGTGCCTATGTGGTAGTTCATGGGTACAGAGTTATTACCAAAGGGGATTACAGTGCACTTTTTAGCATTGAGCTTGAGGCCATGGCTTTGACACCATGCATCTGCCTCAGTGAGGTCCTTTTGTAGGATGTCCACATCGTTAGGAGTTTTGATTATGGCTCCTAGTTTGCAGCCATCTGTGAACTTCATTAGTCAATGACCTTCTGTGTTATCCTGTACTTCAGAGATGTAGATACCAAACAGGAGAGGACCCAGGACTGAACCTTGTGGTACTCCACTTGTGACTGGTCTGAAGTCAGATTTGAAGTCTGCTACTTTCACAGTGTGGGTTCTGTCAGTGAGCCAGTTGGCAACCCATCTTGTGACATAGGTATTTATACCTAGTTTAGTGAGTTTATCTATAATTCTAGAGTGGGAGATGCTGTTGAAAGCCTTAGCAAGATCTAGATAGGCTGTTTGAACCACCTTATCCTTGTCTATGGCTTTGGTAACTGCTTCAAAGAAGTCTATCAGGTTTAGGAGACATGATCTGCCTTTTACAAACCTGAATTGGGTAGGGTCCAGAGTTTGTAGATTACCAATGTCTTTGTTTATAAGTTCCATGATGATACGTTCCATGGCATAGCAGACCAGGCTCGTCAGGCTAATGGGGCGGTAGTTCCCAGGGTCCATGGTGGATCCCCTTTGTGGAGTGGGATAACCATTGCTGTGCGCCATTCAGTGGGCACAAAGCCTGAGGTGAGGCTATGATTGAACATGGTACTTAGGTGGGGTGCCAGTTCATTCTGTAGTCCATGGATGTTGTCAGGTCACATGGATGCTGTGTTCTTGACTTTGGAGAGTATGGCTTTTACCTGTGCATCCATGATTACAGGAACTTTGCATTCTTCCGGTATAGAGATGGGCCCTTTAGGGGGTGGGGGGGGGGGTAAAGTTAGCACTGAATCTATCTGCCAGGATGATGGCAATATCAGTTGTGCTGTAACTCAGAGCAGATCTGAGTGTTGCCATTGAGATTCTTGACATAGCTATAGAATGTTTTGTGGTTGTCTTTAGAATCAGTGTCGATTTTGTTTTCGTAACTAGCTTTGGATGATTTATGAGGGATCTCAGCTTTTTACTGAGGCTGACCAGGGAGTTCCTCCAATCATTGGATTTTACTCTTTTTTTGCAACAGTTTCTTTCTTCTGTTGTAGAGTTTGTTTATGTCAGGGGACCCAGATTGGCTTCATTTTTTTTTGGAGGATAGCATCTTGGTTCTGTTAGGGATAGCACAATCCATGCACTTGTGTAAGTGCTTATAAAGTGCAATTGTATAGGATTCAGCAGTCGTACCTCTATTGTCCATCTGCATGGGTGTCATGAAGTTTGCCATTTCTCTCTTAAGAAGCATGAAGTTGGCTTTGGAGAAATTTTTTTACAGTCGTTTCCCTGATGGGGAGTGGGGGCAGAATGTGGATGTCTAGGGTGATTAGTTTGTGGTTGGGTCTCACCAATGAGGAATTGATCTTTGGTGTGGAACACCGGTCACCCATGTTGGTAATAACCAGGTCTAGGATATTGCTGACCCTGGTGGGGGTGTGGATAAGTTGATCCAAGGTGTTGGAATTTTTGAATTCCAGAAAACGTTGAGCAAAAGAGTTGGTAGATGAGTAGTTTTCCCAGTTAATGGTGGGGGTAGTTGAAATCACCCATTATTAGGGTGTTGGGTTGCACCCTAATATTTTCCACTGTATCAAGAAATGAGGAATGGGAATCCCTGGGCATGGTGGGGGATCTGTAGCAAGCTACAATCTGGATTGCAGTCTTGCTCAGAGTTAGTTGCACTTGGATAATCTCAGATGCATTATGCTGAGCAACTAGCATGGAGGTGTGGATATCCTTAATGAATATGGACACACCTCCGCCTTTAGTGTTTCAATCCAGGTTAGGTGGCCGAATGGTGTGGTATGAATTATAGCCTGGTAATGCAGGGGTGCTCTCTGGAGCCTTGAACCAGGTCTCTGACACTGCACAGATGTCGATGTTCTCCATTTTAATGAGTGCCTTGAGTGAGTGCATTTTGAGGGTTAGACTTCTAGCATCAAGTAGCATTACCCTCAGATTTTGCTTGCTTGTACCTGTTATGATGGTGAATTTGTCATTTGAACCTTGCCTAAAAAAAGCACTATAGGGGTGGCAAGAGCCTTAGCCAGTATCCGGAATCCCAAGGGCGACAGGTGCAGGCCATCTCTGGCAAAGCATCATGGTCTGTCATGTCATCCCAGGCAGACAGATACTGGATCCCCCTAGAATGACACCAGAAGCTTAGCCAATTGCTGAAGTCAATCATTTTGTCCTTGTACTGTGGTATCATTTTGGGCAATGGCAGGATGCTACTCAGTGCTAGGGTCATACCTTTCTGGGCTATAAGATCAGAGAGATCTTCCATGTCTCTTTTCATGTAGTTCAGGGAGGTATGTCTCAGGTCATTCACACCAACATGGACAATGACAGAGTCATATTTGTACTTGTGGAGTGACCTGAGCACGTGGGTTATGTGATGGATCCTGGAACCCGACAGGCAGCTGACAGTAACCTTCTCCTTGTTTAGCCTGGTGAGTGGGACATCAGTGTGCCTGACTATATAGTCACCTATTACTAGTGTGCCGGGTACGTTGTTTTGTCTTATGGGCTGTGGTTGATTGGCACACTGAGTCTGTGGGCTATGTGTCATTTGGGTTATGTTGGGGTGTGGAGGTTGCTTGTGTTTCTGCTTTGGAGGTCTCTGTTGCTTGAGCAAATTATTATTGAGAGCCTCCACAAACACTTTTGTGTTTCTATGTGTAGATTTTGGTGGTGTAGGTTTTGAGGGATTATGTGATGAGTGTGGTGTGGTGCAAGTGTTTACCTTCTCCTCTTGACTGTCTAGTCCAGTCTTGGCTGAAAAGAGTTTTGCTTCCAATTTGGTTATATAAGTGCATCTCTCACAAGTTGTAGTGCTGGGTGGTAGGAGGAGAGGGTTGTTGGTGTACATGAGGCAATTGCTGCATTGCCCCAAGATGCCCAGATTCATCAGGTAGACAGGACACCGGGAGCTGACCCTTAGACATGCCTGGATGCGTGCTTATTTAAGTACTAAAAACTGTTTTCCTCTAGATAAGTGTGGAAAGTTGAGTGCTGTATTAATTAGTAGCTTATTTAATGCTTACAACGAGTTCTGAACAAGTGCTGAGCTGAAAGAAACAGATTTGAATGCTAAAACTAAAAAAACTGACCAGTTCTAAGGGAAAATTTGAAGAGCAGAGTTTATGGCAGCGGGAATAGTTTAACGCTAACTAAGCGGTGATGCATAAAGTGTATTTTTTTAACAGTAGCAAATGAGCAAACTGATTTAAACAAATAAGAGCTAAAAACTGAGTCCTGTTCTAGCAGTCTTTGATCAGACAAGTTCTAACTGCAGACTCCTGCCACTAGGGTGCAGGGGAACCTTCTCCAAAAAAAGATGGCCTGGATTAGTGCTCAAGTTATACAAACAAAGCTAGATTCAGCAGGTCTGAATCTATTCTATGCTACAGCAAACAAGGCATACCAATTTCAGAAAGAAACAGTTCAAATAAGCAGGCACAGCAAGCTTCTAACCAGAAACTCCCAGCTCAGAAGGGCAGAATCTACCCTCTCCTCCAACAAGAGTGCAGACCACACCTTCTTAATGTAAAACAACTGGTCTGAGGTCCAAGTGCGTAAACTGAAGGCTTAGAATAACAGTTACAATTTAATCAGGCTACTAACAAGCAGTAATAAATGCACCATAATAAATGTAATTATGCACTTTTAAGAACAGGTAGCAAAAGCAAAATAAAGTAATAAAATAGGAAGAAGCACAAATACAGTAAAAGCAGATGAATAAAGTGCAATTTTTTGTTTTTATATATAACAATAGAAAATGAGCAAACTGATTTAAACAGATTACCCACTTAACCAGTAAAAAGCTCAAAAATGAACCCTGTTCCAGCAGTCTTTAATCAGACAAGTTCTAACTGCACACTCCTGCACGAGGGTGCAGGGGAACCTTCTCCAAAAAAGATGGCCTGGATCAGTGCTCAAGTTATACAAACAAAGCTAGATTCAGCAAGCCTGAATCTAGTCTATGCTACAGCAAACAAGGCACACCAATTTCAGAAATAAATGGTTCAAATAAGCAGGCCCAATAAGCCTTTAATCAGAAATTCCCAGCTCAGAAGGCAGAATCTAGCCGTGTGGTTATTAATTGTTTGAAGTTGTGTAAGTTTATGGATTCAGTGTGGGTAGTGGAGTTTATATTTAAGTGTTCAAGTATTATAGTTTCATGGTTAATTTGCTATGATATCTAATATAGGGTGGTTCAGCAGTATCAATGTTATTCCCTGGAGGTATATACATTTCTATTAAACATATAATTTTCCTGTTGCGGATTTTTAGAAGTGTTATTAGAAGTTCACCATTATTAACTTTGGGTATTTACTGTGGGAGTAAGGTGATGGTTAGGGAGCTTTTATAGATGACTGCTGCACTAAATGCATGCCTGTTTTGTCTGTCATGCCTGAGTATATTGTATCCCAGGGGGATGATCTCATTATCCTTTATCGATTTTTTAGCCAGGTTTTGGCAGCTATGACTACATCAGCAGTGTATATGACAAGGTATGCATGTATGCCATGGATTTAATGCACATACTTTATAGGTTCATATTCAGTAAGGTGAGTTTGGTTTCTGTTTTTTGTTTAGAGGTATTAGGTAACTGTTTTATTTTGGGGTTGGTGGTGATGGTTTTGTAAACAGTGGGACCTCGGTTGGGGTGAATATCTCTACTAATTATTTGAACTGATATTTTACAGAGGGAATCATGTGGCCAGTTATATTTTGGTCTTGGTTTGGTATTTGATTATACATTTGGATACTTAGATTTGAGATATTTATAGATAAATCAGATATGGTTTATTTGTAGAGATAATGTGTTAATGGAGAAAGACAGTCTGAATAGATGTTGATATTCTTTGTGAGGATTGGTTGACGTCCTAATTATTTGAAGGAGTGGATTTGATAATTAGTGGTGAAGGCAAGTAGAGTGAGGAGGAATAGTAAAATAATCTGAGTTAGAGGCATCTTATTTAACTTGAGTTTTATCTTTGTTGTAAATTAAGATTAGAAAATGTTAGGAGGGTACTGGGTTGGTTGTAGAGGTGTAATGTGATAGTTTTGAGGGCAAGGAGTAGGACAGTTTGACAGAGAGTGTTGTGTGGTAAACTAGAGTGGGTATTACTACTGGGATTAATTCTATTTATTGTTTTTCTTCAGGAGGGAACTGATGGCATTTGTTTGAGGAATATGTGGGTAGTGCTATGGAAGTATAAATGTACAGTAAGAGGGGGTTGGTGAGAATTGGGGGTAGGGCAGGGGATTAGAGTGAGCCTGGGCATTAGTGAGGGCATACAAAGTGGGTTGAAAACTTGGGAAAGAGACAGAGGAAAAACAATCAGTGACAACTTAAACAGCTACAAATCTGCTATGGAGATAAGCAAATGGAACAATGCAATTGTTGTGCTAGTAAATGAAAGTCTTGATTTTGTTACAGTTTTAGTAGGAGGGTTAGACTAATATCACCTTGACCTGACTAATGGTGATATATAACAGTAAAACACTGAACTTGACTGTTTGAACAATTGTGTTATGGTAAGGAGATTTCTTTGGACTTTGAAATGCAAACTTAATCCCATGCAAAAACAATATAAACCCCATCATTATTGACCGAGCTAATACCAACTCACACTGAAGCACTAACTGGCTTCTATTAATAGCTATACCTCCCGCTATCTTCCTCCCACCTCTGTATTCTCTTCTAAAGTTCATTAACCTTACTTCACCCGTACTAGCTTTCATCCCAAAAACAATAACATAGTCATCACAGGTAACTTCAATCTCAACTTTCAAGGCCCCTGCTCCACTAATATATCTCACTTCTTAATAGACAAATGTAACTGCTAACTCAGCCCATATAGCCTAATTTCAAATCCTCCAAAACTCCACCTTTGACCCTATTATCACAAACATTCCATCCTCTATCTCGAATATCTCTGCCCTTCCTCAGTCTCTCAGTGACCATTGCCCCATTATTTCCCATCACCAAACAAAGCTTAAAAATCCCAACTATCCTTCATAGCCTTATTATATAACTTTACCAAGGTAACAAAAAAAAAAAAAAGAAATATCTCTTCACTCAACATGGAAACGCGGTCATCCATTCTGCCTGATGATGACCCAAACATCACTACAAACATTCTTTCCAAACTCTCCACCAATTACAAAGCAGGTTCTTTCCAGAAATAATAAGTTTCTTAAAAAAACAAAAAAATGGATAACAACAAACTCAGACAACTATTTAACGGAGTGATGAGGCATAGTGCAAATGGAAAGTAGACCACTCACTCATTAATCATACCCAGTTTCACAACCTCAGAAACTTAGCTAAACAATCTATCCGTAGACACAAATCAGGTCTACATAAATGCATGTTCCCATATTGATTTAAAAATATAAACATGTCAGCTGAATTTGTCTTTTATGGCAACAGTTCTTCTGTTGACTCCAGTCATTGGTCTCAGTGAAGCCTTTCTCCAGGATGTCAACATCACTTGGGGAGTTAATAATAGATCCCAACTTGCAATTATCTGTGAACTTTGTCAGCCAGAGTCCCTTCGTGTTGGCCTGGACTTCAGAGAAGTAGATACCAAACAGGAGAGGACCCAGGACCAAACCCTGTGGGACTCCACTCGTGACTGGTCAGCAGTCTGACTTGGAGTCAGCTACTCTCACACTGTGGGTTCTATCTGTGAGCCAGTTTGCAAACCACCTAGTGATATAGGGGTTGATGCCTAGCTTAGTGAGTTTTTCTATGATTCCTGAGTGGGGAATGGTATCAAAGGCCTTGGCCAGATCAAGGTAGGCTGTATGAACCACCATGCTTTCATCCACAGCTCTGGCGACTGACCCAAAGAAGTTGACCAGGCTGAGCAGGCAGGATCTACCCTTCCCAAAACCAAACTGTGTGGGATCCAAAGTTTGGAGATTCCCTATACCCTTGTTTTTTAGGTCCAAAGCCAACTTCATGCTTCTTAAGACAGAAGTGGTGAACTTCATGACACCCATGCAGATGGACAATACAGTTATGACTACTGAATCCTACACAATTGCACTTTATAAGCACTTACATAAATGCATGGATTATGCTATCCCAAACAGAACCAAGACGCTATCCTCCAAAAAAAGGAAGCCAATCTGGTGGCCCCCTGCCATAAACAAACTGTACAACAGAAGGAAGAAACTGTTGCAAAAAAGAGTAAAATCCCATGAGTGGAGGAGCTCCCTGGTCAGCCTCAGTACGAAGCTGCGATCCCTGATAAAATCCTCCAAAGCTAGTTACGAAAACAAAATCGCCACTGATTCTAAAGACAGCCACAAAGCATTCTATAGCTATGTCAAGAATCTCAGTGACAACACTCAGATCTGCTCTGAGTTACAGCACAATGTCACTAAATATACCGACCCAACTGATATTGCCAACATCCTGGCAGATAGGTTTAGTGCTAACTTTACCCCCCTCTCACCCCCAAAAGAGACATCTCTATACTGGAAGAATGCAAAGTTCCTGTAATCACAGCTGCACAGGTAAAAACCACACTCTCCAAAGCCAAAAACACAGCATCCATGGGACCAGACAACATCCCAGGCTGGTTTTCTACACGAACAACAAAATGAACTGGCACCCCACCTAAGTACCATGTTCAATCATAGCTTTACCTCAGGCTTTGTGCCTGCTGAATGGTGCATAGTGATGGTTATCTCACTCCACAAGGGGGGAGCCACCATGGACCTCAGGAACTACCGCCCCATTAGCCTGACGAGCCTGGTCTGCAAGGCCATGGAACATATCATCAAGGAACTTATAAACAAAGACATTGGTAATCTCCAAACTCTGGACCCCACCCAGTTTGGGTTTGTAAAAGGCAGATCATGTCTCCTAAACCTGATAGACTTCTTTGAAGCAGGCACCAAAGCCATAGACAAGGGTAAGGTGATTCACACAGCCTATCTAGATCTTGCCAAGGCTTTCAACACTATCCCCCACTCTGGAATTATAGATAAACTCACTAAACTAGGTATAAATCTCTATGTCACAAGATGGGTTGCCAACTGGCTCACTGACAGAACCCACACTGTGAAAGTAGCAGACTCCAAATCCGACTTCAGACCAGTGACAAGTGGAGTACCACAGGGTTCAGTCCTGAGTCCTCTCCTGTTTGGTATCTACTTCTCTGAATTACAGACTAACACAGAAGGTCTTTGTCTAATGAAGTTCGCAGATGACTGCAAACTAGGAGCCATAATCGAAACTCCTAACAATGTGGACATCCTACAAAAGGGCCTCACTGAGACAGATGCCTGGTGTCAAAGCCATGGCCTCAAGCTCAATGCCAAAAAGTGCATTGTCATCCCCTTTGGTAAAAGCTCTGTACCCATGAACTACAACATAGGCGTTAGTATACTTAACACCGTAAGTGTGATAAGAGAACTTGGGACACAGGTGAACAGTAGTCTTTCCTTTGATAATCACATCGCCACCGTAGTCAGGAAATCCTTCTACATGGCACACCTCATCACAAAAGGTTTCTCATCCAGAAAAAAAGAGGTCATTGTTCCTCTCTACTCATCACTCATTAGACCCATTATAGAGTACAATGCCCCTTTTGGTATGTACCTCACAAGACATCTACAACAACTGGAAAGGCCGCACACAGACCGTTTCAAAAAACTCCAGCTTTACTCCATCGCATATCACCTACTCAGAGGTGATCTCTGCCTAACATACAAAGCTATGTCAAACCCAGAGCTGTTGAACATGCTCCACTTAAAGAAATCCCAATCCTTCCGAGCTACACGCTCTAGGGACCTAAACCTTATCATCACAATAAACAGAACATGTTGGAGGGATAGATTCCTGTCCCAGAGACTTCCCATCCTCTGGAATAAACTACCTATCTATATCAAACAAAGCTCCTAATTAGCACTCTTCAAGAAAAATCTTGATGATTGGATGGGAAATAGGAAATTCACCCCGGGATCACCTCTGTGGCTCTGCTCGGCAGTGACACAGGAAAATAATTTTTTTGGGTGGCAAAAGCCAGGGTACCTTTTTGGCTTGGCTTGTATAGGCCCCAGGGCTGATAGCCTAGTACCTACCTATGAACCTATGATGATTCATTCCATAGCTTTGCATATCAGACTCGTCAGGCTAAAGGGGCGATAGTTCCCAGGGTCTGTAGTCACTCCTCCTTTGTGGAGAGGGATGACTGTAGCAGTGCACCATTCAGTAGGGACAAAGCCTGAGATGAGGCTGTGATTGAACAGGGAACACAGGTGTGGTGCCAGTTCACTCTGTAGTTCCTGTAGAACACAGACAGGGATATTGTCAGGTCCCATAGAGGCTGAATTCTTGGACTTGGACAGTGCTATTTTAAACTGTGCAGCAGTAATACTGGGTGTCTGGCAATCTACTGGTATTGTGATTGGTCCTTTGGGGGGGAGAGGGGTAAAGTTTGCATTGAATCTGTCAGCCAGTATATTGGCAATATCTGTTGACTCGGTATAGGAGGTACCATTGTGCTGTAGCTCAGAGCAAATCTGGGTATTGCAGTGAAGATTCTTTACATAACTATAGAAGGCCTTGTGGTTGTCTTTACTATTTGCTACAATTCTGTTTTCGTAGCTAGCTTTAGAGGATTTGATGAGGGATCTCAACTTTTTGTTGAGGCTGATAAGGGGGGGTTTGCCAGTCTTGGGACTTCACCTTATTCTTCATCATTTTCCTCCTTCTGTTGTAGAGTTTGTTTATGGCAGGGGACCACAAGATTAACTTCCTTTTTTTGGAGGAGAGCATCCTGGTTCTATTGGGTATGGTGAGATCCATGCATTTGTGTATGTGTTCATACAGTGCATTGGTGTATGATTTGGTGGTCATGCAACTATGCTCCATTTGCATGGGTGCCGTGAAGTTAGCCACCTCTGTTTTTAGGAGCCCAAAGTTAGCTTTGGAGAAGTTTTTCATGGTGGCTACCTTTGTGGGGGTGGGGCGATGTGGATTTCCAAGGTGATTTAGTTTGTGGTCAGATCTAACCAAGAAGGAGTTGACTTTTGGTGTAGCGCAACAGTCGCCCATGTTAGTAATGACCAGGTCAAGGATGTTGCTACCTCTGGTGGGGGTAAGAACAAGCTGGTCCAGGGCATTGGAATTAATGAATTCCAGGAAATGTTGAGCAAGTGTATTGGTGCATGAGTAGTTTTCCCAGTTAATGGAGGGGTAGTTGAAGTCACACAGTATGAGAGTGTTAGGTTGGACCCTAATATTCTCCAGGGTGCTTAGGAATGTGGAGTGTGAGTCTTGGGATATAGTTGGGGACCTATAGCAGGCTATGACCTGAATTGCTGTCTTACCCAATGCTAGTTTCACCTGAAGTATCTCTGATGCATTATGTTGGGCTACCAGACTGGAGGTGTGTACATCCTGTATGAATATGGAAACACCAATGCCTTTGGAGCTTCGGTCCAAGTTCTGGGGCCGAAAGGTGTGGAATGAGTTATAGCCTAGTAGTGCAGGGGTGCTTTCTGCTGCTTTGAACCAGGTCTCTGTTACAACACAAATGTTGATGTTCTCCATTTTAAGGAGTGCTTCGAGTGAGTCCATTTTGAGATTTAGACTTCTATCATTGAGCAGCATGACTTTCAGATTGCATTTGTTTGTAGCTGTCACAGTGGTAATTTGGTCTTTGGAGCACAGCCTAAAAAGGCACTATAGGGGTGGCAAGAGCCTTGGCCAGTATCCAGAATCCCAGGGGTGACAGATGCAGGCCATCTCTGGCAAAGCATCAAGGTCTGTCAGTCATGTCATCCCAGGCAGACAGATACTGGATCCCCTTGGAATGACACCAGAAACTTAGCCAATTGTTGAAATCAATAATTTTTTGCTTGTACTGTGGTATCATTCTGGGTGATGGTAGGATGCTGCTCAGGGCTAGGGTCATACTTGCCTTGGCTACATAATCTGAGAGCTCCTCCATGTCTCTTTTCATGTAGTCCAGGGAGGTATGGTTCAGGTCATTCATACCCACATGTACAGTGGCAGAGTCATATTTGTACCTGTTGTTGAGGGACCTGAATGCATGTATTATGTGGTGGATCCTGGCACCTGACATTCAGCTGACTGTTACTTTTTCCTTATTCAACATAGTGAGTGGGGCATCAGTGTGACTCACTATCGAGTCACCTATGACTAATGTGCTGGGTATGCTGTTTTGCCTTAGGGGCTTTGGTTGAGTGGCACACTGTTTAGGAGAGTTATGTGTCTCGTGATTAGTATTGTGTTGTGGTGGTCGAGTGTGTTTCTGCCTTGGAGGCCTCTGCTGTTTGTGTAGACTTTTATTGAGAGCCTCCGTGAAGGTGGGTGTGTGGTTTGTGGTTTTTGTGAAGATAGTGCTGATGTGTGTTCTGGAGGGCTATGTGTTCCATGTGGTGTGGTGCAAGTGTTGACCTTCTCCTCTTGACCAGCTATTCCGGTCTTGGCTGGAGAGTGCGTGGCCTCCAGTTTGGCTATATAAGTGCATCTCTCTCAAGTCTGAGTGTTGGGAGGTAAGAGGAGATGGCTGTCAGTGTACATGAGGCAGTTGATACATTGCCTCATGATGCCCAAGTTCACCAGGTTAATAGGAGAAAGCACAGGGAACTGACCTTTAGACATGCCTGGAGGGGTGGGCATTAATAATAAGTACTGGAGCTGTTTCCTTGTAGAACGTTTAGTGCTGGTAGCACTTTTGCATGCTACAATAATTGCTACAAGAAGTCTGGTAAAATGCTAGAGTAATAAGCTAGTAAAAATACAGCAGAGGAGAGAATTAGCAGATTTAAGGGAAAATTTGAAGTGCAGACTTTTTGGCATTGCTCAGAAGCTTACAAACAGTCCTGGATACAGCAAATCTGTATCTGGACTAGATTAGTTACAGGAAAGGCAGGAAGTAAGCACAAATGTTGGCTTTTAAACCAGAAAGTTGAAAGAGATGGAAAAACTGCCCAAACGGCCAATTATCAGCCGTCAATTTTTATTTGAAGACTTCTAAAAAAATTAACATCGCCTATTCTAACATTGGGTTTATACTGAAAGATTTATTGTTGCATGTGATATTAGTAATAATTTATTTCAATTTCTTCATATCAACATTGATGCGTGGCAACCTCAAAATTCATAAAGGCATATGTATCACTCCACTGTGTTCCATTGTATCAGAAGAATGATCAATAACAGAACCATTGATCAGATTTGTTGATAAAAAAATTGAAGCATACTTTTAATGCTCATCAGCATATCATTAGAGATTATTGACATTTTTTGTATTGTTTATCTAGGTGGAGTATTCTAAAAACGTGATTTTGATAACAGCCAATGTCAAAAATTTGTATGTGGTTATATTACTCTCCACTTACATGGAGTGATTTATACAGCAGTAGTTACCTATGGTGTCTTAGATGGCATTAGATTAATTGAAACCTTTGCAGAGTAAACTCAGCTTGGTTTATTTTGAAAGCAAGCATTTTAATCAACATACCAGTATACTTATGCTTAGTTCAGTATTTGAAATGTAACTCCTACACTTGGCAAAATAAAAAGACCCTTCGAAAATAAAGCTCATCCTTGTCCATGTTCAAGTGCAACTTGGATCTATGGATGGATAATAGAAAACTTACCGCAGGACTGTTCCCTGTACTACTAATGAAAAGACGCACCCACTAAATGTTTTACTCATGCATAGGTCCTCTTAAATTATCTGTAGTATGATCTCAGTTATTCTAACTAGGATAATATATAATTATTGACCTTTGGAAGGGTAAGGCCAATCTAACACCAAATGTTAATTCAAAAACTAAAACATAATTGTGTAAGATTACCCCCCCCCCCGGCTCCCCCATGGGCAGCTTTACCCTACTTACCTATGAATTTACGAATCTATGAGAAAGATCTACAAATACTGCAACACTACTAAGATTTAGAACAGTAATAATGCTTAATATAAGCACATATTAAGTTGTACCACCTTTACAAGTTATTAATTTTTTTGCAATTAATAAGGTTATTATCAGCACTAGACGTGGTCCACGGAAGCATCAATTAGAATATAAAGAGCTTACCTGGCAGCTTTGTCTTAATGCCACCAGCACACCTGATTTAATTGATTGTGTTAGTTTTTCACCACTAAAATTGAGATCATTTGTATTGAATTGTTTTTAGTTTTTCAGCACTAAAAGTGAGATAATTTGCATTGAATTGTTTTAATTCTCTTTTTCTTACTATACAGTTTTAAAATATTTTTTCTATACTTTTTTAACTTAAAAACACATGAGGTACTTAACATTTATTTTATTATTTTCTTTAACTGTCTAGTCTAATCATGTGATATTATGTAATTTATTTTATTATCCAGGGATGTTTCTGTCTTTTAATTGCTGGTTTTCAACTATTCAATTTTACCTTTATGGACTAAAGTCCTCAACCTATTTATAAACTTATTTTCCTAGTGGACAAAGTGAGATATTTTGTTTTTGATTCCAAGTCTGAAGTTTCACCTTCTGCTTAGACTGTTTGGTTTTGGTTGTCTGAACCAACATACTTAATTTTTCTCACATACAGCAACTGAACTGGCATCAGTTCCATTCTAAGGGCTCTTTTATGTCCTAAAATGAGTAGTGTTGCCTTTAGAGATTATGTATTTTCAATCATGCAAGGAAAAACAGAATATGATGCCAGATGATTGAGAGATTAACTTTTTTGAACCTAGCAACATGAATAGAAACTAATGGCATGAAACAGCTACAGCAAAAGCTTTTGTTAAATAAAATATTATTTGAAATAAACTGCCTGCTACAAATGGACATGTTTCCCTGTCAGTTAAAATAATGGATTCTCTGCTAACCATTTTCTTAATTACTGAATTTTTCAATGGCAAAATTCCATGTCTGTTGCCATATGCCCTTTAAAATCATTTTATAATGCAGCCTGTATACATGAATGATGAACAATGCAAAGCCAACTTTGAATTTTAAGCCCGTTCTCTTTAAGGCACATTGCATCATTGTACTCGAGTTTTAGTCAGTGACTGAAAACTATCCCAGTTCCTTTCTCTACTCATGGAGTTTAATGCCTGCAGCATGAAAAAGGTGTTGGAAGCTGCTGAATCAATTACAACAAGGTGTCCTAGAAAACAAGTTATACAATATAATTTGCCTAAAATTGACTTGATTGGTCTTTTAACTTCTGTTGAAATACCTGATGTTCTGACTCAACCTCCATTTTGCTAAGCTTACTTCAAGTTAGTGGAAAGTACAAGTCCATTAGCAGATAAATTGCAAACCCAGACAGAGACAGACTAAGCAAAACACCACTAGATTTTAATTTATGCATTCTAACAGAGAAGCATAGTTCTGACTACCCATTTAAACAATATTGTTGTACTCCACATTCTACTATAATTTAATACTCGTTATTAAGATATCAGCTAGACCATAATACCTATGTTTCCAACAAGCATAATTTCTCAACATACCTAAATGGAAGCATATATAATCTAGTATGTGTCTGGTACATAGCAATGCAGAAGCAAAATCAAATTTTATAGTAGCTTAAAAGGTTCTGTTACAATATCAGGCTTTAAAATATGCTGGGCTCAGTAT